>NC_133325.1:467231242-467531242 GCF_042186555.1 Aquarana catesbeiana
TTGCCAGTGTCCAATCACCTGAGGGTAGCAGCATATAATTCATGTTCTGATACTGTCCTGATGTGTGTTTTTTTTGTTTTTTTTTTTTGTTTTTTTTTGCAAGGTCCACTTAATTTTCTAATCATTTTGTCTTTAGTGGAATTCATTCTTAATTTACCATTTTGTTTGTCTAGGTTGAGTTTAGCATTTGTGAAGCCAAAAGAACTGGTCAACAGAGTGCAGCCTCTATTAAGGTTCTAGGACGAAATTCCAACAGCAAAAGGTTTTATGGTTATGTGGCCACTCTTAAAGATAACTTTGGTTTTATTGAAACTGCCAATCATGATAAAGAAATCTTCTTTCACTACAGGTAAGTAGGTTTGAGTCAGGGTGTTTTTTTTTTTTTTTTTTTTTTTTGTTTTTGTTTTTTTGTGGTAGTGATGAATTTCCCAATTGTATAACATGTTTCTGATGGTCTACCTTCAACTCAAAGATGGTTTGCTAAAGTTACAGCTTCACTTATTTTTTTTTTCTTCTATGATGCAGCTCCTGGTTCTTTAGGTGTCAAAGGCCATGACTTCTTGGCTTTATGCACAAGTCGACCCACCTTTGATACCAAGTCTTATCCACCTGCTTTCGCTCCCCATCCAAATCGCTAACCAATAAGGAGCGATGTCCAGTAAATTCCACTTTATTCCATTTAAGATGGGAATTGCTGTTACCTTTTGAACACTGACTGGATTGCCTCTGTTGCAGCCCATTCATAGAATGCTTTTTTGTTGTAGAGCAGTTTTGAGTGGTACCGTAGTAAAAGTGCCATCAGTTTAAAGTGCCAAAATAGTAGGTCCTGGTTGGTGATCATTACCTAATCCCCCCCTAAATGTTACTTTGAGCTTGTAATGATTTGAAAGTTTGGTTTAAACTTCTGCAGAGAGTTGGGAGCAACGAATATTGCTAACCGAGTGAGCTTGGCATCTTTATTCAACCTTAACTATGAAACTATGACTTGTTTTAGTTTAAACAATGAAGTTGTAGTAAAATTTAACAAATAAAACAGTTCACACTTGTTTTTCTGCCCCGGTTAAGCTACAAAGGCAGGCCATTGGGGATGAATATATGCCTCGACAGCAATGCATTGCTTTGCAACAAGGAAACATTTTTTTACCCCCTGCTGTGTTCGGAGGGCGATCTCCCCACCGGACATAACCTTATCAAGTGAATGGGGCCTCCATGCATCCCTGAACCTAATGATAGGTTAACGGCTGTGGCGCTGTATTCCCATTCCAAATCTCAGTTTAGCTGTCAAAAAGAAAAGCAGGCCAGTTTTGCCTTCTGAATGCCTGTGAGCCGTGCTACACCACTCATAGTGTGTGTGTTTTTTTTTTTTTTTTCTCCCCTCTATCCATAAAGCGAGTATTCTGGAGATGTAGATAAGCTGGACCTTGGAGATATGGTGGAGTACTGCTTATCCAAAAACAAGGGGAACAAGGTCAGTGCTGAAAGGGTCACGAAGGTTCATCAAGGTAAGGATTTAAAACAAAGTATCTTGTTCTGTATGTGTGTTTTTTTTTTTTTTTTTTTTTTTTTTTTTTTTTGTTTTTTTTTTTTTGTTTTTTTTTTTTGGTATGTGCATCTTGGCAACAGTAAGGGTCATGTCAGAAAGGCAGTTTATTTGCGCACATCCTCTTAAATGTTTTTTTTAACCATTTCAGTCCTGCAGCCATTTTTTTTTTTTTTTTTTTTACATGTTTATAAAAATGTATTTCAGGCCTGAAAACGAAATTTAAAACTGAGTTCCACCCAAAAGTGAAACCTCCGTTTCCCATCCACCCCTCCTCCCTTCACTGCCACATTTGGCACTTTTCTTTTTCATACATCATGGGACACAGAGTCAGGCTAATATTCATTACCTGCTGGGTTATACTTCATCATTAGGTGAATGGACACTGGTAGACCAAAGGTCTTCAGACAGGACGTGATCCCCTATATGACCCCTCCCATACAGGAAGCACTTCAGTTGTTTTTTTTTTTTTTTACCAGTGTCTGCAAGGTGGATGGCACGGGTTGTTTGCGTTCTTTGAGCTCCAGGTCTCTAGTCCCACAAATGGTCCCAAAAATGACTCGAGGGACTGACCGATCAGATCCATTTGACACAGGCTTTTATGCTAAGATAAATGGTACCCGAACCTCGCAAAGAAGACTTAAGAACCTGCGACATCTTGTTGGCTTGGAACAGAGGAAGAAAGGCCCTGGATTATCCAATGTGCTTATCTCAGGCATGCTTAAGCCTAAACTGGTGGTTGCAGGATCAGAACCTGAGAAAGGGAAAATCCTTCCTCTCGGTAACCTTGGAGAGTACTGACAACCGATGCCAGTCTCTCAGCCTGGGGAGTGACCATAGATGGGCTCACAGCTCAGGGGAAATGGTCAGGGACAGAACAGACACTGCCCATCAACGTCCTAGAATTTCGGGCAGTACGTCTGGCCCTACAGTTCTGGACGGTGGAGCTTTAGGACTGTCCCATCAGCGTTCACTCTAACAATGCCATGGCAGTGGCCTATATAAACCACCTAGGCAGCACCAGGAATCGTTCAGCTCTGAAGGAGGTGAACTACATACTAGCCTGGGCAGAGGGACATGTGGCAATTATATCAGTAGTCCATATCCCAGGAGTAGAGAACTGGAAGGCAGATTTTCTCAGCCGCCAGCATATCTGCCCGAGGGAATGGTCCCTACGCCCAGAGGTGTTCCAGGAAACTTGCCAACATTGGGATGGCCAGAGGTCGACCTACTGGCATCCAGGTTCAACAAGAAGCTACAGCAGTTTGTGTTTCGAACAAGAGATCCTGTGGCAAATGAAGCAGATGCTCTGATAGTTCCATGGAGCCTGTACTCCCTGGTTTTATGCTTTCCCTCCGATCCCTCTCCTTCCACATTTGTTGGGCAGGATTTGGAAAGAGGGGGTTCCAGTCATCCTGGTGGCACCAACCTGGCCCAGAAGCCCCTGGTTCCCGGAGATTGTGAGACTGACAATAGATGGGCCATGGACGCTTCCACGTCGCCCCAATCTACTGTCTCAAGGTCCTATATTCCACCCCAATTTACAGTCTCTAAATTTGACGGCATGGCTATTGAAGCCAGGGTGTTAAAGGACCGTGGCATCTCGGGACCCAGTGGTGTCTACTCTAGTGAATGCTAGAAAAGCTGTCACTAGGATGATTTTATCATAAGGTCTGGAAGACTTTTATTGCTTGGTGTAAAGCCAGAAAATGGCATCCTCAGAAATGTTATTGGGAGAATTCTCTTTTCTACAGTTAGCTGTGGAAATCAGGTTGGCTTTGAGTACAATCAGAGGTCAAGTTTCGTCCCTATCCGTATTCTTCCAAAGGCCTTTAGCCTCCCATTCACTGATCCAAACCTTTATGCAAGGGGCAACTCGCTTGCTTCCCCCCCCATTAGATCACCTATGTGTCCTTGGGACCTGAACTTGTTGCTGTCTGTGTTACAGAAACAACTATTTGAACCTATTAAGGAAATTCCATTAGACTTACTGTCACGCAAGCTAGCCTTCCTGATGGCTATCACCTCGGCTAGAAGGGTTTCAGAATTGGCGGCCCTTTCACGCAGGGAACCGTACTTGGTCCTTCACCACGATAGGTGTGTTATGACCCCTGTTCCATCCTTTTTGCCAAAAGTGGTGTCGGCCTTTCATTTAAATCAGGACATTATTTTGCCTTTTTTTATTTTTTTCCCCTCTCAGCCTTGTTCGGTGGAAGAGAGGCGACTGCATTCTTTGGACGTTGTCTGGGCAGTTAAGGTTTATCTGTCTAGATCTGCGGAGATCCGAGGATCAGACTCTTGGTAAAACCACAAAAAAAAATAAAATAAAATGACCCAAGAAGGGGCAGGCAGCTTCCATCGCCAATTGGGTCCGTCAATTGGTCATTCAGGCCTATGGTCTGAAACTTAAAGCTCCTCCCTTTAGAGTATGAGCTCATTCTAAGGGGTACAGTATAAGTTCTGATGGCTATTTTGTTTGGCAGGGTGTCTCCCTCCCTTCAAGGCTATTGCTCTGGGCGTCCCAGCAGGTAATGAATATTAGCCTAACTCTGTTCCATGATGTATGAAAAAATAGGATTTTTACATCATACTTGCCTGTAAAGTCTTTTTCTTTGAGTACATCATGGGACACAGCGATCCCTCTCCCGCTCCTCTTTTTTTTGAGGATTCAGTGCTTGCTACAAAACTAAAGTACTTCGTGTATGGGAGGGGTTATATAGGGGATCACTTCCTGTCTGAAGACCTTTGGTCTACCAGTGTCCATTCACCTAATGATGCAGTATAACCCAGCAGGTAATGAATGTTAGCCTTACCGTCCCATGAGGTACTCAAAGATTTCTTTCTCGAACATCACGGGACACAGAGCTTCAGTAATTACTGATGGGTTATATAGGTATCACTGGTGATTGGACACTGGCACACCCTATCAGGAAGTTCAACCCCCTATATAATACCTCCCCCTTGCAGGGATACCTCAGTTTTTACGCCAGTGTCTTGGGTGTTGGACGTGTAAAGATGTCCTGTGCTGAGCTCCAAAGGGAATATCCTAAGATCCTATACTGGGGCAAGCCAGGCGAACCGGATCCATTCAAAGTGTCTTTTCATGGCCGAATTGAATGGTACCCGGGCCTCGTGTCCGAAGAAACGAGGTTTTACCCGTAATGCTTCTCTTTTTAGAGAGCTGGACCCCGCAGATCAGAAAATAGCTTTAAACTTCCTAATTTCTGGCGAAGTGCTTTACGGTCCCAGAACTGTTGGATCCCCCTATTCGTAGGGGGCCCCAGTGTCTGACGGTTTTTTCAAACTGAGCCCACCGTGAGAGGTGAAGATTGGGTCTGTGTAAACAGCACCCTGCAGCTGGATAAGGTAAGAGGAGATTCCACGGAATTTTTGAGTTCTAGTGGCTTTTCTCCTTTAAGGTAAATGCATGCTATGCCTATTGTGACCACCGGGGGCTACCAAGAGCACAAACCTGCACATGCTGACTGTCTGTCTCAGTGTTTTTTCATCGCTGTTTATGTCCCAGCGTCTCAAGCCGGCTGCAAGGTAAGATGGAAGGGGGGATTTCTCATGTTTGAATGTTCCCCCCCAGGCTAGAGAGGGGCCACAGGGGTCTAGAAAGTGGTTATACCACCCGGGCTCTGCGGCCTAATGGCCACCATCTCTGAAGATAGCCGTTCAGGCAGATCTTGTTACCAGCCTCCCCCCCCCCCCCCATCCCCAGCCTTTCTCCAGAAGCATGACAGGAGAGTCGGCCAGCGCGGGAAGCGCTCGTTTTTTTCAAAACTCGAGGGGGGGGGGTAGAGGAGGGGGCGGGACGTCGGCACACGTGCTTAGACTCCCACTCAGGCCAGCTGCAGGCTATTAAAGGCACTCTGTACAGGTGCACACAGCCTTCTGAGAGACACAGAGCTGACGGTCGCATGTAAGGTGGGACACAGGCATTCTCCTAGGCAGCATTTACTGAAGTAACACCAGACTGAGCATTGGGTAGCAAGGCTTTTAGCCAGACTACATCGCTCAGCGGGCAGTGTTCATTTGTATACCTCACACCTTGTTGCTTTGCACTATGGGTAGAAGAGGTTCAAGCACCCCAGGAACCAGAGACACTAGGGGATCTCGTTCAGGTTCTGAGGGCCCCCTGTCGGCAGCATCCTCCCCCCCTAAAGATGGGCCAGGGACGGCTAGCCAGGGAGAGCCATCGGAGTCAGGGGCTACACCTGCTTTTGGCACTTCAGCCCCTGTATATATTACACAAGAGGTTTTTTCCTCAACCATTAATGGTCTAGAGGAAAGATTAATGGCCGTGATTACGTCTTCACTCAGTGGAAGAAAACGCACTAGGCTTTCCTCTGTTCCCCAAGACCCTCAGACAGAGGAGCTCTGGGATAAAGGAGATGAATCCCTTTCAGAGGATCGGGATGGGACGGATGATTCCTCTTCGGAGGAATCAGGTGGAGAGGGACTCTCTGCGACTTCCCAAGAGGAGAAAGTCTTAGTGCAGATCCTTACTGGATTGGTCCGCTCCACATTTAAGTTGCCCATACCTGAAACTGCTAAAGAATCCTCTTCTGCTTTGGGGTCACTGAAACCTTTCCAAGCAGCACATGCTTTGCCTGTTCATACTTTACTTGAAAAGCTCATTTATTCTGAGTGGGATCACCCAGACAAACGTTTTTTTCCGGCGAGAAAGTTTTCAACACTTTATCCGATGGAAGAAAAGTTTATTAAAATGTGGGGAATACCGGCTATTGATGCCGCCATTTCCTCCGTAAATAATAGCCTGACTTGTCCTGTAGACAATGCTCAGATGCTCTGGGATCCTGTAGATAAAAGGATGGAATCCCTATTGAAGGATGTTTTCTCCTTAGCAGGATCAGTGGCCCAACCTGCAGTAGCAGCGATTGGAGTCTGTCAATACTTAAGAGACCATGTTAAGCAGGTCATCAAAGTATTACCTGAACAGCAGGCCCAGGGGTTTGCTAACCTTCCAGCGGCCTTATGCTTTGTGGTTGAAGCCATTAGAGATTCTATCGTGCAAACCTCCCGTCTTTCACTGGGGTTGGTGCATATACGTAGAATCCTATGGTTGAAAAATTGGTCAGCCGAAGCACCATGTAAGAAGCTACTTGCTGGGTTTCCATTTCGTGGTGCAAGGTTGTTTGGAGAGGACTTGGATAACTATATCAAGAGAATCTCTTGTGGGAAAAGCACTCTCTTACCTGTCAAGAAGAAGAGTAAGCGTCCCTCTTTCAAACGGACTCTTTACCCAGCGCCGGGGGCTTCAGCCTCCAGGCAGTCTCGACGGCCGCCTCCATCGGGGTCCAGAGACAAGAGTCAACCCCAGGGACCAAAGAAGTCCTGGGGAAAGAAGCCTACTAGGCAAAACACTAAGACCTCTGCATGAAGGGGCGCCCCCGCTCACTCGAGTGGGGGGAAGACTGCGACAGTTCTCAGAGCTCTGGCAGGAGGACTTCCAGGACAGATGGGTAATCTCCACGGTAACCTTAGGGTACAAGCTGGAGTTTCAGGAATTCCCCTCTCCTCGGTTCCTCAGATCAAGTGTTCCCAGAGACCCAGAGAAAAAGCAGTCGCTCCTTCTAGCGTTAGAGCGACTTTTGTCGCAGGAGGTCATTATGATAGTTCCCGCAAAGGACCAGGGATTGGGCTTTTATTCCAACCTTTTTACGGTCCAAAAGCCAAATGGGGATGTCAGGCCCATTTCAGACTTAAGGGATCTGAACCGATTCCTAAGGATTCAATCCTTCCGCATGGAATCAATTCGAACAGTAGTTCCCACCCTGCAGGGAGGAGAATTTCTGGCATCAATAGACATCAGAGATGCATATCTGCATGTGCCCATTTTTCCTGCTCATCAGAAGTTTCTGCGCTTCGAGGTAGGAGGGCGCCATTTCCAGTTTGTGGCTCTGCCTTTCGGGATAGCCACTGCACCTTGAGTGTTCACAAAGATCTTGGCTCCTCCTCTGGCCAGATTAAGGGCTCAGGGTATAGCTGTCATAGCATACCTAGACGACCTGCTCTTGATAGACCGGTCGGTAGCCTCTTTGAATGGAAACTTGAGGACCACAGTCAGGTATCTAGAACACCTGGGTTGGATCCTCAACTTAGAAAAGTCTTTCCTAAAACCAGTAAGAAGACTGGAGTATTTAGGTCTGATTATAGATACAGGCCAGGAGAAAATATTTCTACCCCAGGCAAAGATCACTGCTTTGAGAGAGCTGATTCTGACAGTAAGGACCAAGAAGGGTCCCTCAGTCCGCCTTTGTATGAGGCTACTAGGGAAGATGGTGTCTTCATTCGAAGCAGTTCCCTATGCTCAGTTTCACTCAAGAATGCTGCAACACAATTAACTAGACCAACGGTGCTTACACAGCTGGTAAACTCAATGTCTAGGAAAGGGCAGATATCATCTATATATGAATCACTAATAATGCAGATATCCAAGACTATGTCACTAAAATGCAGGACAAGTTGGGGGGAGGATATAGGTCACATTACAGATGAGGAATGGTCTGCTATAATGGAGACTGTGCCTAAAGTGTCTCTTTCCTCTTCCCAAAAACTCACGCAACTATTCATTATACACCGAACCTACCGTACCCCCTATAAATTATATAAATGGAACAGAAGAGATGAACCATTTTGCCCCCGTTGTAAGATAGATAATGGCACCCTTATACACATGCTCTGGAAGTGCCCAAAATTACAAAGATACTGGTCTGAAATAATCAGCTCTATAAATAAAATATGGAATCTTACATTTGTGGTTGACCCCAAGCTGTGTCTGTTGGGATGGTTGGACGAAGAACTATATACACCACATACGTATATAGCAATCACCAGAATGTTGTTTATTGCTAGAAAACTTATAGCTAAGAAATGGCTTTCGGTGACACCACCGACACACGCAGAATGGGTGAATACCATAAATGAAACTCTATTGAGGGAAAAGCTGACATACCAACACAGGGGTAGCCCAGCAAAATTTGAACGTATATGGGATCCTTGGTTGGAGGTACCTGGTTTAGCCCCCTTCCAATTGGTCCAAAATAAAATACTAGGTGGCAGAACGCAGACGCCTACCCCCCTTGTTTGAGGAGGGAGGCTGTCTACATTGAATGGATACAGGATGCTATGATGTCATAGGGACTCAGAATATAGATCAAACTGTCAATAATTTTGATGAGAAGTTGTCTTACTCTGCGGTGACGAGTTATAAGGTTTTAATTATATATTAGTTAAAAGAAGAAAGCAGACACTATCCCCCCCCCCCCCCCCCCATTGTTTAGGGGGGAGAGGTACCTCTACACCGACCGATTGTCCGTTGAAGGACCGGGAGCGGAGTAGGGGTACAAAGTACTAAAAGGACACACTTACTAATTATAGAAAATACGAGGTAAAGCTGAAGTTGGTATAGATATGTAAAGATTTTTTTTCATAGATTGATTGTAAGCCTATATATACCATAAAATTGCAGGAAACATAAGCTGATTGACTGTATATTTGGATAATAATATGTCCTTGGCAACGTAATTTGATGTATGTTTTTGTTTTTGTTTTAAGGAAGAGTTTTTTCTCTTCTTATGTTTTAAAAATCAATAAAAAGAATCTGATTTAAAAAAAAAGAATGCTGCAACACAGTATTCTGTCGACCTGGAACAGGAAAGTTCAGGCATTAGACTTTCCGATGCACCTGTCGCATGCGGTGCGTCAGAGCCTCAATTGGTGGCTCATACCTGAAAACCTGCAGAACGGGAAATCCTTTCTACCGGTTACCTGGACGGTGGTAACAGATGCCAGTCTGTCAGGTTGGGGAGCAGTTCTGGAACAGGCTGCGGTCCAAGGGGTATGGTCCAAGACAGAGAGGACCTTACCCATCAACATTCTGGAGATCCGGGCGATACATCTAGCTCTAAAGGCCTGGACTATAAGGCTACAGGGTTGTCCGGTCAGGATCCAGTCCGACAATGCCACAGCAGTGGCTTATGTCAATCATCAGGGAGGCACCCGGAGCCGAGCTGCTCAAAAAGAGGTGAACCAGATCTTAGTCTGGGCAGAGATGCATGTGCCATGCATATCGGCAGTTTTCATCCCGGGAATAGAGAATTGGCAGGCGGACTATCTAAGTCGCCAGCAGTTACTTCCAGGGGAATGGTCTCTGCATCCCGACGTCTTTTGGGCCATATGCCAAAGATGGGGGGTTCCAGATGTAGATCTCTTTGCATCCCGATTCAACAAAAAGACAGACAGATTTGGTGCAAGGACAAAAGATCCTCTTGCATGCGGGACGGATGCGTTGGTGATTCCGTGGCATCGGTTCTCACTGATTTACGCATTCCCGCCTATTCTGCTACTGCCACGACTCCTTCGCAGGATCAGGCAGGAAAGGAAGTCGGTACTTCTGGTGGCCCCTGCTTGGCCCAGAAGGACTTGGTATGCAGAAATAGTAAGGATGACAGTAGGTTCCCCGTGGACACTACCGGTACGCCCAGACCTGTTATCTCAAGGTCCAGTGTTCCATCCTGCCTTACAAACTCTAAATTGGACGGTTTGGCTATTGAGACCCACGTTCTGAAGAGTCGTGGGCTGTCAGGTCCTGTCATATCTACCTTGATTAATGCAAGGAAGCCAGCTTCCAGTATGATTTATCATAGAGTCTGGAAAGCTTATATAACCTGGTGTGAATCCAGAGGTTGGCATCCCAGGAAATATGTCATAGGTAGAATCCTTGATTTTCTACAATTAGGATTAGAGATGAAGCTGGCCTTGAGTACCATCAAGGGACAGGTCTCTGCTTTATCAGTATTATTTCAGCGGCCACTTGTTTCGCATTCTTTGGTCCGAAACTTTATGCAGGGGGTGATGCGTCTTAATCCTCCGGTTAAAGCGCCCCTAAACCCCTGGGACTTGAACTTGGTCCTGGCTGTGTTACAGAAACAGCCTTTTGAACCAATAAGTCAGATTCCTTTGGTCTTGTTGACAAGGAAATTAATTTTTCTGGTGGCCATCTCTTCTGCTAGAAGAGTATCAGAATTAGCAGCTCTTTCCTGTAAGGAGCCTTATTTGATTATACACAAGGATAGAGTGGTACTACGCCCTCATCCTAGTTTTTTACCGAAGGTGGTTTCTGATTTTCATTTAAACCAAGACATTGTTCTACCTTCCTTTTTTCCAGATCCCTGTTCTTCGGAAGAGAGATCTCTCTATTCGTTGGATGTAGTAAGAGCAGTTAAGGCCTATCTAAGGGCAACTGCTCAGATCCGCAGGACGGATGTTTTGTTTGTGCTGCCAGAGGGTCCCAATAGAGGACAGGCAGCGTCAAAAGCTACCATTTCTAAATGGATTCGACAGTTGATCATTCAAGCTTACGGTTTGAAACAGAAGATTCCTCCGTTTCAGATCAGGGCACATTCCACAAGGGCTATTGGTGCTTCTTGGGCAGTGCATCACCAGGCCTCTATGGCTCAAATCTGCAAGGCCGCAACCTGGTCTTCAGTTCATACAGTCACCAGATTCTATCAGGTGGATGTGAGAAGGCATGAGGATATCGCCTTTGGGCGTAGTGTGCTGCAGGCAGCGGTACAGGGTCCTCAGGTCTGATTGCACCCTACTTGGTCGTGGTTCCCCCCCCCCCCCCTCAGGTAGCATTGCTCTGGGACATCCCATCAGTAATTACTGAGGCTCTGTGTCCCGTGATGTTCGAGAAAGAAAATAGGATTTTTTTAAAACAGCTTACCTGTAAAATCCTTTTCTTTCGAAGGACATCACGGGACACAGAGGTCCCGCCCCTCTTTTAATACACTATATTGCTTGGCTACAAAACTGAGGTATCCCTGCAAGGGGGAGGGATTATATAGGGGGTTGAACTTCCTGATAGGGTGTGCCAGTGTCCAATCACCAGTGATACCTATATAACCCATCAGTAATTACTGAGGCTCTGTGTCCTGTGATGTCCTTCGAAAGAAAAGGATTTTACAGGTAAGCTGTTTTAAAAAATCCTATTTTTACAGGTAAGGCTGACTTAAAAATCCTATTTTTTGGCTGTGTGTGTCTGTCGGATACCCATCAAAAAAGGTACCCGCTTGCACTTCAGAGTAAGGTCGCCGCACAACGATGCGGCGATCTACAAACTTTCTGCCCCCACGCTGCCTTCTGGGAGACTCACTGATCCCAGAAGACAGCGGGACCATTCAGAAAACATTTTTAGGTTTTATATATACTTCTATACTGCAGCAGCAACAAATGCCAACGACTATAGCAAATACCAAGCTACCAACTCGCTAATCACTGGCATTAGTTATTTTGCAGCGTTAAGGGATCACTGCTAGAAAGTAACATGGCCCAAACTAAAGTAGCAATTTAAACTTCTTTTTTTTTATTTTTTTTATTTCTTCTAACCATGTTATACTCATGCATTCTATACTGTTTCCCTTTTTTTGGACCTCAAGTTAATGGCTCCAGTGATGAAGTGAATCCTACAGTGTACTGGGGAAAAGTTGTGCGGCCCCTGAGGAGCGTAGACCCTACACAAACTGAGTACCAGGGAATGATTGAGCTTCTAGAAGAAGGTATGTGTTTTTTTTTTTTTTTTTTTTTTTTTTTTTAATGCACAACT
The DNA here is from genome assembly GCF_042186555.1 of Aquarana catesbeiana. NCBI lineage: Eukaryota > Metazoa > Chordata > Amphibia > Anura > Ranidae > Aquarana > Aquarana catesbeiana. The sequence goes on from NC_133325.1 coordinate 467,243,419, forward strand.
ATTTTGATGTAGGACTTGTGCAAACGAATGTTAAAATTGAAAGTTTGTTTAGAAAAAAAATGGATTTGTATTCTCAAAACCATATCACAGCAGAACTAAACTGTATCTGAGCACCACAAACTGAAAAGCAAACAGTCCATCCGTGTGTCCATGCTTTATTTTGCTGAGAAACCACATTGAAAACGCCCCTCCATCAGCCAACTTTAGTAAGGGCAGATGATTCATGTAGCATCTACTTCCTGGAATACATCTGCCATTGGCACAGACATCTGGGCAGGAGGGTTTGCTTAGTTGAGAATCTCCTCTCTTGTCCAGAAGAAAGCAAATCAAATGCTGTGAAGACTTCTGGGGTTTATGACATTTCCTTGGCCTAGGCCAGGGAACCAGGAAATAACTGAAGAAATGTTTAAAAAAAGCTTAAAACAAGTAAATGATATACTGTCCTATCTACTTTCTAATGCTAGCAGCATTAGGTTTACAAATAATGTCCTGCTTTAAACTGTAGTTAATAAAGACCCAAGATCTTGTTTAGAGATGCACGTTCATAACAAAGACAAAGACTTTGTTTTTATGGCTTTTGTTCCTCCATCTTTGACATACTGGTATGCTATGAAACCTCCCAGTGTTGTTTTTTTTCTTTCCTTTCCTGTATAATTGGGAACATTTTTCTTTCTTGTATGATTGGAATTTTTTCCTAATAAACAGATAATGTTAAATGAAGCCCCACCATTATAACTAAATTTTAGTGAGACCTTCAGGTAGTGACACTTGTGTCCCAAAATGCTTTTAAAACATTTTGAGGTTACGTGACAGTGGGCAGGGTGAGGTTGTCCTTGCCCTTTTTATTTGGTTTGAGAAATACTAAAATGACCTTAACCACTTGCTTACTGGGCACTTCAACCCCCCTCCTGCCCAGACCAATTTTGAGCTTTCAGCACTGTCGCACTTTGAATGACAATTGCGCGGTCATACAACACTGTACCCAAATGAAATTTTTATCATTTTTTTCCCACAAATAGAGCTTTCTTTTGGTGGTATTTGATCACATCTGGGATTTTTATTTTTTGCTAAACAAACAAAAAAAGATGGACATTTTTGAAAAAAAAAAAATCATGTTTAATAGTTTGTTATAAAATTTTGCAAACAGGTAATTTTTCTCCTTCATTGATATGCGCTGATGAGGCAGCACTGGTGGGCACTGATAGGCTGCACTGATGGGCACGGATGGGCACAGTTAAGGTGGCACTGATGGGCACAGTTAAGGTGGCACTGATGGGCACAGTTAAGGCGGCACTGATGGGCACAGTTAAGGCGGCACTGATGGGCACAGTTAAGGCGGCACTGATGGGCACAGTTAAGGCGGCACTGATGGGCACAGTTAAGGCGGCACTGATGGGCACAGTTAAGGCGGCACTGATGGGCACAGTTAAGGCGGCACTGATGGGCACAGTTAAGGCGGCACTGATGGGGACAGATAAGGTGGCACGGATGGGTGGGCACTGATGGGCACTTATGGGCACTGGTAGGTGACACTGATGGGCACTGGTAGGTGACACTGATGGGCACTGGTAGGTGACACTGATGGGCACTGATGGGTGGCACTGAGGGCACTGATGGGTGGAACTGAGGGCACTGATGGGTGGAACTGAGGGCACTGATGGGTAACACTGTGGGCACTGATGGGTAGCACTGTGGGCACTGATGGGTGGCGCTGATTGTTGGCACTGTGGGCACTGATGGGTGACGCTGGTGGGCACTGGTAGGCAGCACTGCTGCCTATTGCCTTGTGTTAGAAGATCGCCGTGATCGGGACTGATGTCCCGATCACGGCCGCCGGTGATCGGGTTTTTTTTTTCCTCCTCGCGCTGTCAGCGCGAGGAGGAAAAATAGCCGATTACCGGCTCTGTTTACATCACATGATCAGCTGTCATTGGCTGACAGCTGATCATGTGGTAAGGGGTCGGGACCAACCCCTTACTCTGATCTGTGATCAGGCGAGTCTCATAGACTCGCTGATCACCGAGCGCGCCGCGCGCGCCCTGCAGGGGGCGCGCAGGCCGCTCATGCACGGGACGACGTCAATAGACGTCGTCCCGGCAATTTAGATCCGCGCTGTTGCCGTCATTTGGCAATGGCCCGGATCTGAAGCTGTTAAACATCTTAATGTCTTCCTGACCAAAACTGGGCATTTTCATATTGAACATACAATGAAAAAAAGGTTTGGGCCTCTACCCTGTTTAACACCACATTAAACCCTGACCCATCTCTTGCGCTGCTGAATCATAATACCACCTTTTATAAACAAAGATTGAACAGAAAAAAAAGGTTTGGTATAGATCAAAGGTCAAGCTCAGCTCTTACAACAGGCAATCCTTGTAGGGAACAGAGCATAATTGCTTTACTAGCATCTATACCTTCCCTGCCAAATTCAGTTTTGGTAAGAATTCACATCTCTATGATGTTTTGTAGATTTTTGGTAGGAGTTGTAAAGGGTGATTGTGGAAATGTTATGGATTCCTGCAAAATTTTCAGCAAGCGCAATTCTTTCTTTCTGTGCAGTTGTCGACAAGCAGAAAATAGCTGAGGAAACTCCCAAAGAAGCTGAGGAAGCCGAAGCTGAAGCCAGCATAGATACAAGCAAGCAAGGTATTTTTGGGAGAATGTTCTCTCCATGCCTTAGTTTCCAGAATTGTATTTGCTATGGTTTTATACTTGGTGGGAAAAAAAAAATCTATATTGAAAAAATGTATTTGTTTTAAATAGTCAGGGTTTTTATTTTGTTGCCATGTTGTGCATTGTGATGTATAGATTTTTATTTTTTTTTTTTCATCTGAAGGACATAGAACCAAGGGCAATGAAATTAGTAACTGAAAAAGTGAACGGTCATACAAAAACATTGATATGCAATGCCCCTAACGGGAACACAGTAATGCATACAGCATTTGTGGCAAAAGTCCAACCTGTGTGTGATATCAGTATTACATTGTAGATCCCTGTATGTTGTGGTCGTTCAGGTGCTTATCTAATAGTTTTTTGTTTTTTTTTTTTAAATTATCGATGCTCCCTGCTGAAACCACTGCCTGTGGATAAGAAATTCCACACACATCCTAACCGCTCTTACAGTAAAGAACCCTCTACGCAGTTTGTTTAACTGCTTCTCTTCTAATTTTAATGAATGGCCGCATGTCTTTTTAAACTCCCTTGCGGAAAAGTTTCATCCCTGGGGTCATCAGTACGGTGTTTGTACATTGCAATCATATTCCCTCTCAAGCGTCTCTTCTCCAGAGAATAAGTCCCTTTTTAACTTTTGTTTCCCTTCTCTGGACTCTCTCCAGTTCCAGTACATCCTTCCTGAGGACTGGTGCCCAGAACAGGATGGCATATGCCAGGTGCGGCCAGACAAGAGTCTTGTAGAGTGGGAGAAATATATATAGTTTTATCTCTGGAGTTGATCCCCTTTTTTATGCATGCCAATATCCTGTTTGCTTTGCTTGCAGCAGCTTGGCATTGCATGCCATTGCTGAGCCTATCTAGTAGGACCCCCAGGTCCTTCTCCATCCTAGATTGCCCCAGAGGTTCTCCCCCTAGTGAGTAGATTGCTTTCATATTTTTGCCACCAAAATGCATTTTTTTTTTTTACATTATTTTTCTACATTAAACCTCATTTGCCATGTGTTTGCCCACCACATTAATTTGTTTCCACATCCTGCGGAGAAATTATTGTCCTGCTTAGCTTTGTATTGTCCGCAAATGCTGGGATTAAGCTGTTTATCCCATCCTCCAGATCGTTTACAATTAAATGGAATTGGTCCCTGGACAGAACCCTGGGGGACCCCAATTTCCACACCGGACCATTCGGAGTACCCCTACCCATTTATCACTACCCTCTGAACTCGCCCATGTAGCCAGTTTTCAATTCATGTACTCGCCCTGTGGTCCATGCCGACAGACCTTAGCTTGTACAGTAAACATTTATGGGGAACTGTATCAAATGCCTTTGCAAAATCCTGATACATCACATCTACAGGCCTTCCTTTAGCTAGATGGCAGCTCACTCCTCATAGAAGGTTATTAGATTGGTTTGGCAAGAACGATTCTTCATGGATCCATGCTGATTACTGCTAATAACTTTTTCACGAATAAAATCTTGTATATAGTCTCTTATCATCCCCTCCAAGAGCTTGCATACAATTGATGTTGGGCTAACTGGTCTGTAATTCCCAGGGATGTATCTTGGCCCTTTTTTAAATATTGATGCTACATTGGCTTTTGTCCAATCAGCTGGTACCATTCCAGTCAGACTGTTCGTAAAAATTAGGAACAATGGTCTGGCAATTACTTGACTAAGTTTCTTAACCACTTAAACCCCCCCCTCCTGCCCAGACCAATTTTTAGCTTTCAGCGTTGTCGCACTTTGAATGACAATTATGCAGTCATGCAACAAGGTACTCAAATGAAATGATCATTTTTTTCACACAAATAGAGCTTTCTTTTGGTGGTATTTAATCACCTCTTGGGTTTTTATTTTTTGCTAAACAAAGACAAATTTTTGGAAAAAAAATAGTTTGTTATAAAATTTAGCAAACAGGTAATTTTTCTCCTTCATTGATATTCGCTGATGGGCTGTACGGATGGGCGACACATAAGGCGATACTGGTAGGTGGCGCAGATGACTATAAGGAGCCTCTCCACGTTCGAGACTGATGTCCCTCTCACAGCCGCTGGTGATCGGCTTTTATTTTTTTCTCGTGAGGAGAAAAAATAGCCGATTGCTGGCTCTGTTTACATCACGTGATCAGCTGTCATTGGCTGACAGCTGATCACGTGGTAAGGGGTCGGGATCGACCCCTTACTCCGATCAGTTTAGTCTCATAGACTCGCTGATCGCAGAGCGAGCAGGGGGCGCGCAGGCCGCTCCAGCACGGGAGGACATCTATTGATGCCCTCCCGGTAAAGTAGGTACATGCTGTAGCCGTCATTCGGCTATAGCGCGGACGGGAAGAGGTTAAGGACTCTCGGGTGTAAGCCATCGGTCCAGATGACTTATTTATGTTAAGTTTTTCAAGTCTATTTCTAAGTAATTTCCCCTGAGACAAGGAGCATAGCATCTGTGGACATCCAAGATGACTATCTCCATGTTCCCATTTGCCCACCTCATACATGCTTTCTGAAGTTCTCAATGACAGACAACCACTTCCAGCTTGTTGCGCTGCCTTTTGGCCTATCCTCTGATCCCAGTGTTTACAAAGATCTTAGCATCTCTGATTGCCCTTCTCCCAACTCAAGGCCTCCGATTCATCTAGATGACCTTCTGAAGGAATAATCTCCTTTTTAGCTATCAGAAAATGTTAACAGGACAAGTCAGATACCTCAGTTTAAACAAATATGCTCTCCAGCCTTCCCTTCTGGAATACTTGGGTCTGGCCCTAGACACATCCCACACAAGTCCTTCCCCCAGAAATGTTATTTCACGAAGAGCACATACTTGCAAATTGAGATCGAAGGACATCCCACATTGAGATTCTTACTAAAATTCTAGGCCTAATGGTAGACCCGTTCAACCCCCATTTGCATCAGGCTGATTTTCATGCGATTTGACATGTCAAATCACAGCCTATTGCCGGCAACAGCACCGTCCGAATTGGTGCGATGCAGACTTTGTGGCACCAATTCCCAAAAGTAGTTCCTGCACTACTTTTGGTGACTTGGGGGCAATTTCAATAGTAATCTGTGCATGAACCCGCACATATGTCTTTCAATCGCCCCTGAACTTGCACTGAAATGTGGGTTTGAAACGCGTGAATTCAGCTGAACTCGCACGATTTCAGACTTGCTCTATGAGCAAGGGCTCAAAGCAGTTTCATTCACCCTATGCCATTGAACTCTTCCACTAGATATCTGATCTGCCAAAAATAAGGGATGCCAGATATGGACATCCTAGATTCAACAAACTACCTCTGTTTTTTGCCAGAACCAGGGATCCTCTAGCCTCACATGCCGGTTTGATAACCCCCTGGTCTCAGTACAGGCTACGCCTTCCCTTCAGTGAAAATCTTACCTAGTCTGCTCTGGAAAATGGAGCAATAACAGAAAACAGTGTTTCTAATTAAACCAAACTAGCCCAGGAGAATCTGGTATGCACGTCAGGGTTGCGTTTTGTTGTCAAACCCCTTTAATGGAGGATCACCCCAAAATGCTATACCAATAGTGACCCTGACGTGCCTCCCTCTCAGCTGGTGCTCTGCTCCTCTCTCCCCCCTTCAGCTGACCTTGGCTCCAGCATCTCCAGCTTCACACAGTCTGCTGTGACTCACTGACGCCACCTGCTGACAGGCATCGGATGACTGCTGAGTTCTTCACTTCTACACAAACGTATGTGTATATATATATATGTGTGTATGTATGTATATATATAATATATATATATATTTATATTACATATTTACACACACAAAATATATATTTATATTACATATTTACACACACAAAATATATATATTACATAGTTACACACACAAAATATATATATATTACATATTTACACACACAAAATATATATATATATTTTACATATTTACACACAATATATATATATATATATATATATATATATATATATATATATATATATATATATATATATATATATATATATATATATATATATATATATTTTGTTTTTCGCCAGCAAGAAGCATCCATTTTTTTTTTTTCCTAGGTGCACCTTGACACAGGCACATGTGAGTGCATTGTAGAGCTGCACGATTCTGGCCAAAATGAGAATCACAATTTTTTTTTTTCACTTGGAATAAAAAGATCACGATTCTCTCTCGATTCTCACGACGCAATTTTTTTTTTTTTTAGGAGAGAGATTCATAGAGTGATTGAGAGCCTCTCCTCTCAGGTGTTCCCCTCTTCTTTCAAGTGACAACCACCCTTTTCCCTCTCAAGTATCCCCCTATACTCCTTTAAGGTCCCCCTACTTATCTCATGTGTCCCCCTTTTTCCACCCTCTCTCTAGTGATCTCCCTCCCCCTGTCAGGTGCCCCCAATCCCAGGATTGTCCCCCTTGCTCTCTCTCAGGTGTCCCCCCCCCTCCCTGTCTCTTCCTGTGTCATGTGTTCCCCCTCTGTCAGGTGTCACCTCACCTGCTGCTGGATCTTGCCATACTCTGTCACCACCCAGTGTGTTGCGGCCCCGGAGGGACACACCTGGCACAGCAAGCAGAGGACCCCGAGCAGAGAGACCCCCATTCCAGTCGGGGGGGGGGTGTACGGGCCCCGCTCCTGCTCTCCGCCATGTTTCCCGCTGACATCACACGCTCAGACGCACACAGGAAGAGGTAACATCTCCTAACTACCAACACCAGGGTGCGGGGCTGTCACTCTGACGTACTTACCGACCAATCTCATTCTTTGCTGACGCCAGACGTTTCACGCTGGCTCCGCCGGCTTCCCCCCCCCTCCGAAACAGGAAACATCCCGGGGACACCATTGAACGGCGCGCGCTTTTACTGTGAGCACATTATAAAGAAATTGCTTGATGGGTCAGAATAGCATAAATCCAGAGTTGCAATCGTGGCGGGTGGAGAATCTCTATAACGATTCTCCACGATTAATTGTGCAGCTCTATTGCATTGATTTGTAAAAGAATTAACACTGCACTAGATCTGTGCTCATTATTTTTTCTTTCTTAGACTAATAGCAGAGCACCCATTGCCTCTTCCTAACAGACCAATCTCCTAGCAAGACCCTCTCTTCAATCCTGCTTCTCAGTCTCTGGCTTTAATACTTGGCTTTCAACAGCCATGCCATTAAAGGATAGAGGAGTTTGAGTCTAATTCCTACCTTTCTAAAAATAAAGAAAATCTTCTTTCAGGAAGATGACGCCAGGATGCCCAATCTTCTGCTGATGTACCTTTTTGGCTTCAGTGGTCTTGCAGAGGCTCTCTGGGATGCTGTTGACACAGTTGTTTGCCTTGTTATTGCCCACCCTTCCTATTCATTGTTTTGAGACGTCCCATGGTATATGGTACTGTTCAAATAAGATGAAAGGAATTTTTACTACTTTGAATGCCATATCTTGGAGTACAGTACTGGACACCCTCCCTTCCATAGCTTGCCTTATGCTGTATTTGCCACAAAACTGACTACTCACAGAAGTAGTGGGAGAGTGTCCTGGTTTTTCACATTCTTGTGTGGCTTTTCCGATATGCCAAAGCTCTGTTTATAACAGAGCGGTCTTTGCTCCAGTGCTTTTAAATGGTTGTGTAAACTTCACTTGAAGCTCTGTAGAAGGTTCTAAACAGGTGTGCGGGATATGGAGATATAAATTGCTTTTTACGTCAGTGTTTTCAATCTGTTTTCCAGTTAGCATGAAAGGACATCTTATCCCCTTTGGCATCGTGGGAATGGCAAATAAAGTTGATTGCCTACAGAAAGGAGAAACTGTCAAGTTCCAGCTCTGTGTACTGAGTCAGAATGGGCATACAATGGCCTGCAACATTGAGCCATTACGTAGGGGTACTGTTGAATGTGTGAAAGATCAGGTGAGTTCCACAGTTGATGGATACCTATTAGGTCAGCGATAGTGTTAATCAAATATAATTTGCAGGAGATTTCAGAAAACTCATGTTTGTGGAGCCTTTGGCCTAACACAAGGCCTCAACTTCAAGATAATAAAGTGTTACTAAACCCAAGAACCTGCATTCACTATATCTAGTCTCCCACAGTACACAGCATATTAAAATGCAATTGTTTTAGTTAATATAAACCGCTAAATACCTTTTCTCATGAGTAGTATATAGCAGTCTTGTGATTTCTATCAGTGTCTGGTTAAAGTTTGTAGGAGCAGTTTTCATTTTCCTCTGACTGTCCTATGAGGCTGCAGGACCCCTGACCCTCTGTCTGGGCAGTGCTGATTGGCCCTGTGCTGATCATATGCACCCTCCCAAGAAAAAAAATGCACACCAAACTGAGCATGTGCAGAGTGACTCCAAAGACTGTGCCTTATCAGCAGATTGGGCACACTAACTGAAGGGGAGGATCAGAGAAGACCTGATCAAACAGCCTTTTTACACAACGCAGAGGATGAACACATTAAGTTCCACAATTAGTAGAGCAAGCATGCTTTAGTGCATATACACACTGATTTTACTGTGTAAAATAAGTTGCACCTGTTTATCTGCAGTTTTCTCATATCTACATCCATTCGAAGCGCATAATTTATAAAGCTCATCTGAGCTATTAGACAAAAAGAAGAGCTTAAGTTACCCTCTCCAGAGCTCAGTAAGGAAGGCTGAGAGCTGAATTGAGGGAGGACACAGCCCCCTTCACAAAGCACACATGAACATATCTAAGGCTGTCATTCAGCTGGAGGTCCCTCCCCGTAACCATTTTTCTCTTGGAGTCAGGAAAACTTGTCAGAGGTGACTCGTGCAGATAGCAAAGGAACAAAGCAGCAGACACAACACCTAATCTTTGAGACAAGTACACACTATAGAAGCATATGCCTTGTTCATATTTCATGTCTGAGGTTTACAACCACTTTAATTTCCACATAAAGCCTGGGCTAAGAATTTAAGGTATTAAGGCATCTGAGCCTTGTTACCTGGGCCTTTACTGCCATGCCTTGTTCACATTAGGGAACTAATTTTTACTGTCAGCTATAACGGCTGTCTCTTGGTTACTGTAATGTATCAGCTGCTTAAATGTGATGGGTGAAATATGCTTTTTTAAATGGGATATGAAAATGTACACACATGGTGTAAACTTGTCTAAGTAAATTTTACCATCTTATCAAGTTGAGTCTAGCTTATTTGAAATGAGTTTGTTTTTGTTTTTTTTAGTTTGGCTTCATTAACTATGAAATTGGTGACAGCAAGAAGCTTTTCTTCCACGTAAAGGAAATCCAAGATGGAATAGAGTTGCAGGCTGGGGATGAGGTGGAATTCTCAGTTATTCTTAATCAGCGAACTGGCAAATGTAGTGGCTGTAATGTTACATTAATAAGGTAATTCACTTCTTTTTGTGGCTTTATTTTGCTTGTTAATGTTGTAACATGTTTTTCCTTCGTTCTCCATTTAAAGCAGAGCTCCAGGCAGGTATGCAAAATGCTGAGCTCTAGATTTAGAAATTACAGTATCTCACCAGTGAATACACCCCTCAAATATTTGTAAATATTTTATATCTTTTCATGTGACAACATTGAAGAAATTACACTTTGCTACAATGTAAAGTAGTAAGTGTACAGCTTGTATAACAGTGTAAATTTGCTGTCCCCTCAAAATAACACACAACCATTAATGTCTAAACTGCTGGCAACAAAAGTGAGTACACGCCTAAGTGAAAATGTCTAATTAGCCATTTTCCCTCCCCGGTGTCATGTGACTCGTTAGTGTTACAAGGTCTCATGTGTGAATGGGGAGCAGGTGTGTTTAAATTTGGTATCGCTCTCATTCTCTCAAACTGGTCACTGGAAGTTGAAAAAAGAAATTGTTGCTCTACATAAAGATGGCCTAGGCTATAAGATTGCCAAGATCCTGAAACTGAGCTGCAGCACGGTGGCCAAGACCATACAATGGTTTAACAGGACAGGTTCCACTCAGAACAGGCCTCGCCATGGTCGACCAAAGAAGTTGAGTGCACGTGCTCAGTGTTATATCCAGAGGTTGTCTTTGGGAAATAGACGTATGAGTGCTGCCAGCAGAGGTTGAAGGGATGGGGGGTCAGCCTGTCAGTGCTCAGACCATACACTGTATCAAATTGGTCTGCAAGGCTGTCATCCCAGAAGGAAGCCTCTTCTAAAGATGATGCACAAAGCCCGCAAACGGTTTGCTGAAGACAAGCAGACTAAGGACATGGATTACTGGAACCATGTCCTGTGGTCTGATGAGACGGAGATAAAAGTTTTTGGTTCAGATGGTGTCAAGTGTGTGTATCGGCAACTAGGTGAGGAATACAAAGACAAGTGTGTCTTGCCTACAGTTAAGCATGGTGGTGGGTGTGTCATGGGCTGGGGCTGCATGAGTGCTGCTGGCACTGGGGCACGACAGTTCATTAAGAGAACCATGAATGCCAACATGTACAGAAGCCGAGCATGATCCCCCTCCCTTCGGAGACTGGAGCCGCAGGGCAGAATCCCAACATAACCCCAAACACACCTAGACTACCACCGCCTTCCTAAAGAAGCTGAGGGTAAAGGTAATGGCCTGGCCAAGCATGTCTCCATACCTAAACCCTATTGAGCATCTGTGGGGCATCCTCAAACGGAAGGTGGAGGAGTGCAAGGTCTCTAACATGCACCAGCTCCGTGATGTCCTCATGGAGGAGTGGAAGAGGACTCCGGTGGCAACCTGTGAAGCTCTGGTGAACTCCATGCCCAACAGGGTTTAGGTAGTGCTGGAAAATGGTGGTCACACAAAATATTGACACTTTAAGCCCAATTTGTACATTTTCACTTAAGGGTGTACTCACTTTTGTGAGATACTGTTTTTACATACAGCTGGCAAAAGTACTGGAATGTCCCTTCTTTTGCGAACCAGTCAAGTGCTACTTAAATGCATATATTTTTTGAAGTGCATTTTCAAATTTGAAAAAACCCTACTGTTATGAGTTTACAGTTCACACAGCATACCTTTTTGAAAAAGCTGCCTTTTTATCTCTGTTTCTCAGAAGTAAGCCTTGTGGCAGGCTTCATGGATTTCTGAACAATGTCAGAGTCTGTCCTAAGGATAGGTTTTGTTTCCTCTACAAGGCAAGGGGCCCAGCTTCTATACCAGGGTTAGCCTTTTTTTTTCCCTTGGAGGAAGCCTTGGCAAAAATCTTGATCTAGGGGAACCCTTGAAATCTTCATGTCTCACGGAGCTTTGGTGTGATCAGTGAGCTGTTAATATAGCAATTTTAGAAATGGCAGTAAAATGACTCAATGTTAAAGTGATACCAAAGTCTTGTGTTTTGTTTTTTTTATTTTATATTTTTTCTGTTTGTTTTTAAACAAAAAAAGTGTTACAGTGGGGATGGAAAGTATTCAGACCCCCTTAAATTTTTCACTCTTTGTTATATTGCAGCCATTTGCTAAAATCATTTAAGTTCATTTTTTCTTCATTAATGTACACACAGCACCCCATATTGACAGAAAAACACAGAATTGTTGACTTTTTTGCAGATTTATTAAAAATGAAAAACTGAAATATCACATGGTCCTATGTATTCAGACCCTTTGCTGTGACACTCATATATTTAACTCAGGTGCTGTCCATTTCTTCTGATCATCCTTGAGATGGTTCTACACCTTCATTTGAGTCCTGCTGTGTTTGATTATACTGATTGGACTTGATTAGGAAAGCCACACACCTGTCTATATAAGACCTTACAGCTCACAGTGCATGTCAGAGTAAATGAGAATCATGAGGTCAAAGGAACTGCCTGAAGAGCTCAGACAGAATTGTGGCAAGGCACAGATCTGGCCAAGGTTACAAAAAAATTTCTGCTGCACTTAAGCTTTCTAAGAGCACAGTGGCCTCCATAATCCTTAAATGGAATACGTTTGGGACGACCAGAGCCCTTCTTAGAGCTGGCCATCCGGCCAAACTGAGCTATCGGGGGAGAAGAGCCTCGGTGAGAGAGGTAAAGAAGAACCCATAGATCACTGTGGCTGAGCTCCAGAGATGCAGTCGGGAGAAAGTTGTAGAAAGTCAGCCACCACTGCAGCCCTCCACCAGTTGGGGCTTTATGGCAGAGTGGCCTGACGGAAGCCTCTCCTCAGTGCAAGACACATGAAAGCCTGCATGGAGTTTGCTAAATAAAAAAAATCTGAAGGACTCCAAGATGGTGAGAAATAAGATTCTCTGGTCTGATGAGACCAAGATAGAACTTTTTGGCCTTAATTCTAAGTGGTATGTGTGGAGAAAAACAGGCACTGTTCATCACCTGTCCAATACAGTCCCAACAGTGAAGCTTGGTGGTGGCAGCATCATGTTGTGGGGGAGTTTTTCAGCTGCAGGGACAGGACGACTGGTTGCAATCGAGGGAAAGATGAATGCGAAAGTACAGGGATATCCTGGATGAAAACCTTCTCCAGAGTGCTCAGGACTTCCGACTGGGCCTAAGGTTTACCTTTCAACAAGACAATGACCCTAAGCACACAGCTAAAATAACGGAGTGGCTTCACACTCCGTGACTGTTCTTGAATGGTCCAGCCAGAGCCCTGACTTAAACCCAATTGAGCATCTCTGGAGAGACCTAAAAATGGCTGTCCACCAACATTTACCATCCAACCAGACAGAACTGGAGAGGATCTGCAAGGAGGAATGGCAGAGGATCCCCAAATCCAGGTGTGAAAAACTTGTTGCATCTTTCCTAAAAAGACTCATGGCTGTATTGGATCAAAAGGGTGCTTCTACTAAATACTGACCAAAGGGTATGAATACTTACACCTGTGTGATATTTCAGATTTTCTTTTTTAATCTGCAAAAATGTCAACAATTCTGTGTTTTTCTGTCAATATGAGGTGCTGTGTGTACATTCATGAGGAAAAAAATGAACTTAAATGATTTTCGCAAATGGCTGCAATATAACAAAGTGAAAAATTTAAGGGGGTCTAAATACTTTCCATCCCCACTGTACCTGCTCTGTGCAGTGGTTTTGCACAGAGCTGCCCCAATCCTCCTCTTCTGGGGTCCCTCACCAGCACTCCTGGCTCCCCCTGCCTACAGAGTGCCCTCACAGCAATCAATTCAGACATGGAGGTGCAACTCGGCCCTGCCCGCTTTCTCTCCTGATTGGCTCATTTACTTTGATTATCTCTCAGCTAATCGGAAGTGAGTCCCGGACAGCCGAGTGTCTCGTGCAACATCGTTGGATCAAGATTGGGCTCAGGTAAGTAATGGGGGGCTTCTGCACACAGAAGTGTTTTTTTTTTTTTTTTTTTTTTATCCTAATGCATAGAATGCATTAAGATAAAAAACCTTCTGTCTTTAGAACCACTTTAACCACTTGCCTTCCGGGCCAATTCTGACACTTCTCTCATATGTATGTTTTGTGTTTTTTTTTTTTTTTTTGCCAGAAAATTTAGAACCCCTAAACATATATATTTTTTTTTCTTAGAGCCCCTAGAGAAGAAAATGGCGATCGATGCAATTTTTTGTCACACAATTTGCGAATCCAGTTTTTAAAACAATTTTTTTGGGGAAAAAGACACCTTTTAACAAATTTATTTAAAAAACAAAGCACAATATATAACCCAATTTTTTTGTAAAAGATGTTACACAGTAAATACCCAACATGTCATGCTTTAAAATTGTGCACGCTTGTGGAATGGCGCTGCTTCTAAAAGTGATCCAGCACCATTCCATACCGTTGTTATGGCATATTGCTGCCGGTATTCCACGGTCAACCAAAGACTTCTATTGTTTACCGCCTACTTGGCAAGTGGTTAAAATGACGGAGGGACGGTGCGGCTCTAGTTCTGGGTAGACATCATATGTCGGCGAACCCGAACGTCCATGCTGTGTTGTTGGGACACGGTGCGACCCCCAATCTCTGTAAAGAGCCGCTAAAGCCGGTCAAATGTAAATACAGGAAGTGCCGGTAATCGGCTCATCAGTGTGAGGCGAGGAGAGCCAATCAGTGGAATCCTCCCAGGGGAGAACGGGACATGTAATCAACGCACTGATCATCAGTGCCCTGATTACAGTAAAGCCCCATGAGTGCCACAAATCGTTGCCCATTATTGGTGCCAGTCACTGCTGCCTTTTAGTGCCCATAAGTGCTGCCCATCAATTCTCACTAGTGCCGCCTATCAGTGCTCATCAGTGTGGCATAATAGTGCAACCTTATCAGTTAAAAGACAAAAACAGAACATTCCATAGCTCAACTCACCAACCAGTCTGCCAATTAACCAAATAAACCTGTCCAACAGTCTGCGTTAAAAACAGGGGTTTAGTCAGCACGCATTTGCAAATGCATGCATAAGCTGCAAGGCCTCTTCAACCTAATCATTTCCCATAAGTCCAGCCTATCAGTGAAGGAGAAAAATTACTTATTTTGACAAACCCAGCAGTGATTAAATACCACCAAAAGAAGGCTCTGTGTGAAGAAAAATATAAAAAAATTGAATTTGGGTACAGTGTTGCATGACCGCGTAATTCTCATTAAAAGTGCGACAGTGCTAAAAGCTGAAAAATGGCCTGAGCAGGAAGGGGGTGAAAGTGCTCTGTATTGAGGTGGTTAAGGTGATACTTGTGCATGGTTTCATTTTTTTCAGCTAGCTGCAATAACCCCCAGTAATTTTGGGAACGCTGTGCATTTCTCTTTAAGATTAAAGTGGTCTCCGCGGCGGATTTTCCGCAAGATCACTTGGCGGCGGGAGACTTGCCCACCCCCCTCCTGCCGCGCACTGGTCGTCTCCGCAGCTTACTGGACCCGCTGGTAGCAGCGGAGACTATCTCATCCTCCCGTGCATGCCTGGCTGCCAACTGAGGGGAAGATTGTCCCTTCTCGACACTGTCATGGGAGGGCGGAAGCGACGTCAAACGTCACTTCCACCCATAGCTCTTAAAGGAGAATTTTTTCTATTTATTCAAGTGACTTTTTTTTTGCAATTTAGTGTAAATATGAGATCTGAGGTCTCTTTGACCCCAGATCTCATATTTAAGAGGTCCTGTCATGCTTTTTTTTCTATTACAAGGAATGTTTACATTCCTTGTAAAAGCGACCTTTTTTTTTTTTTTTTTTATGTGTCAAAATAAAAACATTTTTTTTTAAAGCGTCCTGTCCCAACTAGCTCGCGCAGAAGAGAACGCATACGTGAGTAACGCCTGCATATGAAAACGGTGTTCAAACCACACGTGAGGTATTGCCCCGATCGTTGAAGCAAGAGCAATAATTCTAGCCCTAGACCTCCTCTGTAACTCAAAACCTGCAACTTGTAGAAATGTTTAAACTTCACCTATGGAGGTTTTTAAGGGTAAAAGTTTGTCGCCATTCCATGAGCGGGCGCAACTTTGAAGCGTGACATGTTGGGTATCAATTTACTCTGATAAATTTACTGTTTTATTTTTTTAAAAGGTTGTTTTTCTTCCAAAAGTGCGCTTGTATGACTGCTGTGCAAATACGGTGTGACAGAGTATTGCAACGACCACCATTTTATTCTCTAGGGTGTTAGAACCACCAAACATATTTTTTTTTCTAGCAAAAAAAAATTGATTTTAACTTGTAAACAAGTGTAAAAAAAAAAACACAAACTATGTCCTTAAGTGGTGTGCTCAAAGTATAAACCTATTGAATAAGGTACTACATTCAATTTTTGTTTTCTCTCCCAGCAAAGGCCCTGAAATGGTAGCAGCTCCACGTCCTGACAGACTGGTGAGCCGGCTAAAGAGCATAACTTTGGATGATGCTAGTGCACCCCGTCTTATGGTTCTGCGTCAGCCTAGAGGTCCGGATAACACAAAGGTAGGTGTGTGTGTGTGTGTGTGTGTGTGTGTGTGTGTGTGTGTGTGTTTGTTTTTGTTTTTTTTTTTGTGCAGACTTGTATGTAAATCTCTTTTAATTACGAAGCTTTGTATTGTCTACTTTCTTTCTCGACCATTGAGGGATACACTGTTAGGTTCTACTGGCACCTGCAAAAAGATAACACCTCTTCCCAGTGTCTTGTTTTTTTGCTAGCTGCTTTTTCTTCAGTCACGATCCCTGCTGCTGAGCTAGTCTTTATATGTAGCTATCCAAATCAGCGTTTCCCAACCTTGACTTTGGAGTGCCATATCCAAACCCCCCTAGACTGGATGTGCAGGTAAAGCCTGGAAGATGACCTTCAAGCAACATCTTGGCCTTGATAGACTTGCCCTTTGATCGTAGGCCTAGAAGAGTTCCTTTTAATCCACGGTCTCAAAGTCTAAACCCAAATCTGGCACCCAGTCTGCCCAGAAATCTTAGACACCATAGTCTCCCAAACCCTCAGATAAATCTTCAGTGTGAGGGGTGCCTCTGCTTTCCCGGGTGGGAGGAGGAGTCTGTTGACCATTGTGTATACTTGAAGGCTGCATTCACACCCGGGTGTTTTTCATCGTGGGCAGATTTGCCACAATTCTGCCTGCAATTTCAAAACAACCAGTTTTGAATGACAAATCGCACAATGCACATTTCAGATGCTATTGATTTTGAATAGCACCTAAAATTGCAGCGTGGTTCTGCTGCGATTGTCCTACAATAAATCGTGCGGCAACGTGAATTGCGTGAAGCTTGTTGCCCAAAAAAGTTCAGGCGCTTTTGGGCGAAATGCTTCATGCAATGTTTTGCTGCGATTGCAGCGTGATTTTATCGTGGTAGAACCTCACCACATTTAGGTGCCATTCAAATGAATGGCATCTGAAATGTGTGTTGTGCGATTTGCCATTCACACCTAGGTGTTTTGAAATCACGGGCAGAATCGTGGCAAATATGTCTGATTTAAAACGCCCAGGTGTGAATGCAGTCGAACAGTCTGCTACAAGCTGGTGTTTAGCTCCTAGTCCACTTTCTGGTTTCAATACTTCCATCCTGCCTGTGTCACCACATGGATAATTAGGTCCATGCAGCCCTGGTTGGTTTACTGGTCTATTTCCTGTTCAGTTCCCAAACCTAAAGAGCAGCTGCCCCTTCTTGGAAATTCTGCATGAAATTCACCAGGTCTGTCATAGCCTTCCTAGACTTCATTGGGGTTGATTTACTGAAGGGAAATACACTGTGCAGTTGCTCCAGAGCTTATTGAATATGGTGAAGCTTCACTTTACAAAGAATACCCAATCACGTGAGAAAAAAAAAAAAACAGCATTTTTGCTTGCACTTGATTGGATGATAGAAGTTTTTAGCAGAACTTGTCATTTAGGGCCCTTGCACACTGGGGCGGTTTGCAGGCGCTATTGCGCTAATAATAGCGCCTGCAAACCGCCCCGTAAGTGCCGCTGCTGTGTATCCAGTGTGCAAGCCCCGAGGGCTTGCACACTGGAGCAATGCGCTGGCAGGACGGTAAAAAAAGTCCTGCCAGCAGCATCTTCGGAGCGGTGTGTATACCGCTCCCTTACCGCTCCTGCCCATTGAAATCAATGGGACGGCGCGGCTATACCGCCGGTAAAGCGCCTCTGCAGAGGCGCTTTGCGGTGGTATTTAACCCTTTCTCGGCCGCTAGCGGGGGGTAAAACCGCCCCGCTAGCGGCCGCATACCGACGGTAAAACGCCGCTAATAATAGCGGCGTTTTACCGCCGACGCCGCCCCAGTGTGCAAGGGCTCTTACCAAGATCTAGAGCAGCTGCACCAAATTTTTTTTTTTTTTTTTGTGCCTGTGTTAAATCCTTCTATAGAGGCCAGATTATAAATCAACAGTTCCAAACCTATTTTACACACCTTCACAATGCAAAGAAGCAAGTTTCTTTATTGGGCAAGCTACACCATAGACTCAGACATGTAGTAGTAATAATTAGATGTTCAAATCTGTTTTAGTCCTGCCATATGCTATTGTGCAGATTATGCTTTAAGGTTATTTTTGTGCTTCACTGATCTAATGGCAGACGAACTGAAATGGCATGACAGACCAACAGCTAATGTTACACTCTGAAAACATATATGCTTTTATTTGAACACTTAAAATACTACAGGCTGGAAGGGCAGGCACCTAAAGGTTTATAGGTTATTACACAGATTTTGGTTGACCTGAAAATTTATACGAAGGCCTAGTTTACTCCAGGCTTCGGATTGTATAAGAGCATTACACTGCACTGTTAACAAGGCATTTATTGAGCTTGCAGCAAGCTTTGATGCTTTTTTTTTCTTTGTTTAAAAGGTTTTTATTTAATTTTTTTTTTCATCGCAGACAAGGAGAAAAGTACAAGATTGCATGCAAATGCTAACAGACCATAAATGTAGCATAAATGTAGCATAAATAGTACATCATTTAAAGTCTAATCAACCACTAAAAGAAACCATCCACTGTTAAAGAACTCTGGGTGGGGGGGGAATATTTTCCCATGCAGTTGGGCTGTGCCTGCACTGCATGGCTAACCCCTCAGTTTTATGTAATGAAGAGATGTGGGGAATTGGCGCTGCCCTATTGACAGTAAGTGTTGTTTAAGGGTCAAGGAAATAAATAAATAAATAAGTGGATAAATAAAAATAGTGACAACAATTGTGTATGTGAAACAAAAGGAATAGATATGTGTTCCTTAAGTGAATGTCCCCCTATATATGCACCAAAAAAAAAAAATGATTGAAATAGTTGATATAAAATCATAAGTGAGTGTGCACATCTTCTGTGTTGTGTAAATAAATAATGCAGTATATGGGTTGAGTTTACACTTGCTCCACTTCTAATGGGGACCTTTCATAAGCAATAAATAATATTATTAATACATATATATATACACACAGGGTCCGTGAGGCAACACACTGTCCGGGTGCTCACGGTAACCATATAAGGTTACCACATATCCCCAATAAATATGGTGATTAAAGTGCACTGTGTATAAAGTGAACCAAAGTGCAAAAAACTCTATATTACAGTATATTAAATTAAATATCCTCAAATTTCATATATAAAACATAGGAATCCAAACAAATAACACTCCTAATAGAGACAGCGAGTGTGAATACACCATCTGTAAACCAGTCCCTATAATGGGATAAAATGTCTATTATGTGGAGACAAGAACAATTGAGAACATCAGGATCGATTGACATGCATTCAAAGATGTTCAAGGGGTGATATGAGGTGACTTCCGTGCAGGCAGAAGCTGGTGACTCCAAGTGCTCCCCCCCGGTGCTCCCCCACTCACCAGAATCCGTCACCCCCAAGGGGGTATTAGGCAGAGGAGTGGGTGTCTTTGGGTAGCTGTCTCTGATGGATGTCCCTCTTAGGCTCCACGGCACCATGAGTTTCTTCCGTTTAGACCGATAATGTGGGTCCCCTTATGCTGATCCAAGCCCGGGTACCTCCGCAGACGTTGTCGAAGACGGTCTTTGACAACGTCTGACGAAACGCGTAAGGCGGAGTCACGCTCACACGTCATACCCGGAAGAGTCGGCTGGAACGCAAGGTGGGACGCATGATCATTTCTAGTTCCCGATCCCATCCTTAGCTCACCGCCGTGACTGCAAACGTTTGATACGCTTTTATTGTACTATTCAATCTTTAATAAACCGGACGTACTTCACTATGCAAGCCCCCTGTCTATTTCTTTGCGTGAGGAGGATTTAGCAGCACGGAGGTGGATAATAGCGGAGGTACCCGGGCTTGGATCAGCATAGAGGGACATCCATCAGAGACAGCTACCCAAAGACACCCACTCCTCTGCCTAATACCCCCTTGGGGGTGACGGATTCTGGTGAGTGGGGGAGCACCGGGGGGGAGCACTTGGAGTCACCAGCTTCTGCCTGCACGGAAGTCACCTCATATCACCCCTTGAACATCTTTGAATGCATGTCAATCGATCCTGATGTTCTCAATTGTTCTTGTCTCCACATAATAGACATTTTATCCCATTATAGGGACTGGTTTACAGATGGTGTATTCACACTCGCTGTCTCTATTAGGAGTGTTATTTGTTTGGATTCCTATGTTTTATATATGAAATTTGAGGATATTTAATTTAATATACTGTAATATAGAGTTTTTTGCACTTTGGTTCACTTTATACACAGTGCACTTTAATCACCATATTTATTGGGGATATGTGGTAACCTTATATGGTTACCGTGAGCACCCGGACAGTGTGTTGCCTCACGGACCCCGTGTGTGTGTGTGTATGTATATATGTATGTATGTGTATGTGTGTATGTATGTATGTATATATATATATATATATATATATATATATATATATATATATATATATATATATATATATATATATATATGTATGTATGTGTGTATGTATTATTAATAATATTTATTGCTTATGAAAGGTCCCCATTAGAAGTGGAGCAAGTGTAAACTCAACCCATATACTGCATTATTTATTTACACAACACAGAAGATGTGCACACTCACTTAGTAGGATTTTATATCAACTATTTCATTCATTTTTTTTTTTTTTTTTGGTGCATATATAGGGGGACATTCACTTAAGGAACACATATCTATTCCTTTTGTTTCACATACACAATTGTTGTCACTATTTTTATTTATCCACTTATTTATTTATTTCCTTGACCCTTAAACAACACTTACTGTCAATAGGGCAGCGCCAATTCCCCACATCTCTTCATTACATATTTCCAATTAACTCCTAATTAGGAATTAATTAAGGGGAGGCTGCAGCCCTTTTAAATAGTTATTTTCCTAAACGCGGACTTTCAATTAAGAAACCCCTCAGTTTTGTCTAGGGGATTGTGGAGATATACTTGCCTACTACCACTACTAGCCTCTACCACTACCAGTGCCCCACTGCATGGGATAATACATTTTCATGGAGTTCCGCTTTAAAGCGGAGTTCCAAATATATAAATATATAATAAAAAATGTTGTTTGCTGCACAGTAATAATTTTTTTTTTTTTTTTTATGGGTGCACCTCAGCTTTGAGTACTAGTGAACTGCGTGCAAAACATAGCAATAACATTATAGATGGTTTCCTAATGATAAATGTTTGACAATGACAAAAGTAGGGAAAGGTTAGAGGGGAAAAAACTTTTTTTTTTTTTTAATTTTTTTTTATTTAACGAGGGGGAGCAATCTAATATCAAACAGTCATAATAAAAGAAAAAAAACCTAGGTAATAAAGGGTGTGAACCTGAAATGAGATACATAGCCGTGGTTATAAAGGATAAGTTCACCTTTTAGCGCGAGAAGCTTCCTGCATGTATTTTCTCCAACATAGGGATGAGAGGGTAGGGAATAGAAGTGTGATGCCTTAAACTATCTTTTCATAGATTTTGGAATTTGCTGCAAGTTGACACCTTCAGCCATCGATTTTATGTGAATGCATTCTAGCCATTGGGAGTTCTGTGGTCTAATCCAGCAGCGTACCTATTAAAAAGGCTTTATCCATATGTCCTCAATCAATTTTTTTCTTGGTTTAGGATAGTGCCCTAAAAGTATTTGGTTTCTACATGATTGTGGTGCTAGTCATTTATTCTACATGCATCTGGCTTTAATTTTTTCATTTTTTACCCGTACAGGGATTTGGCATAGAGAGAAAGATCCGTCAAGCTGGTGTCATCGACTGAATTTTTTTTTCCATCCACAAAAGCACATTACCTAATCAAGTATAATACCATGGGGTATTGTGGAGATCAACATCTCTCTTTGCAGCCCCTGAATTTGGAGATTTTCTGTACAACCGTTACATCAATTTTTAACACCTTCCGTCTTGCGTTCACCTCGGGGAAATTCCTGAAAAGCCTATTTTTTTTTTTTTTTTTTTTTTTTTTTTTTAAATTATGCACATTTGCAAGTGAGGATTTAAGTTGAAGCCTTAGTATATTCTGTTTCCTTTTTAAAGAAGCTTTGATTTGAATTGTGCATCTTAACACTTTTTTTTTTTTTTTCCTCCCCCCTCTATGTCCGATCTAAAAGTGTGACTTAACCCTTTGACATTCTGCACGCAACACTGTTTAGCATATATTCTACCTCCTTTACTGCATTTTTTTTTTTCTCTCCCTTCTCAAAGAGGACCACATACTGATGGTGGAATATATTCTATTCAGCAATGCTTTGAAGCGCTCCTTTTTCATTGAATGACAGCCAAATGCTCAATTTTTTATATATCAAGATTTGAATATTTTATTCAAGTGAATGAACTGAAGCTGTTTAGAATTGAAAGCATTTATTATTTTTTTTATTTTTTTTTTTGTTCTAACAACTTTGGAACTGCAGATATCCTCAAGGGTGACATGTGCCATCAGTGTAAAGTTTAAAAATCTTTGAAAACGCACAGGGTTTTTTCTTTGCTGCTTCCATGGGCAGCTTCTAAATGTTCATAAAATGTAAAGGAAAAAAAAATGTGCCTGAATTTTATTTTATTCAGTTTACAAAAACCACTCGTACCATTAATTCTTTAGGCTTTTCATAGCTATACTGATCTTTGCATCAGCATAAATAGAAAATTGGGTTTTTTGTTTTTGTTTTGGTTTTGTTTTGTTTCTTTTCTTTTTTTCTTTTTTTTTTTTTTTCCTCTAACCTGCCATTACCCAGGCAGGCCTGTGGCTCTAACCGTGAAGCCCTTTCCCTCTTTCCCCTCCAGTACGATTTTGCTGCCCACCACAAATTCTCAAGCCAGGAAGTACATTTATTCAAAGTATTTTAAACCAGAAAGATCAAGATTTCTTTCTTCCTGGATTGATGGAAGAGTTCTTGTGTTTTTCTATTTTTTTTCTACTTCTGTGATTTAGAGGTTCTTCTGTTAAGAGACCTACCTTTGTAAAAACAAACTTGGCTCCAGATTTTCTGTTTAATGGCAAAAAAATTGAAAAATAGAATAAAGTTTTACCAATTTAATTTTGAAATCCCTGGTCTTTTATTTAACCACGCATGCTACATGTCAGCTGGTAACTTTCAATCGCAAAATGAGCATAGGCAAAATTGGGTACATTAACCCGTGGACCATAAAACCATAAATATGTTGAGACAACATTGACACTATCAATCAAGGCCTGTATATTTTTAAAAAGATTTAATTGAACATGTAGTTAACTTTTGTTAATGCATATCTAAATATAAGTACCAGCACGCTACATCTCATTATCATTTGAACATGCATAACATATGTGTCTAGGATGCTTTTTTTTATATTGGTGCTAGCTTGAAATCAGATTTTTACAACCTTATCAATAATGAAATTGCATGGATACATTCTTAAACATTGGATCAACATATCTTGAGTCATCTTAAAGTGTAAGTTCACCTTTACAGAAAAATCTGTAAGGTGAACTTACACAGGATGCCCTCATCCCACCCCAGTCCCCCTGACCTGTTGCATGGCGATGCCTCAGTATAGTTGCTTCAGGGGTCCAGGGCTTAGAAATCCCCTCGGCATTCATGTGTCTTCTTCCCCGCTGACAGGACGGGCTACGTGGGTTCTGATTGGTCAGAGTCACCCATGTGACGGTGCTGCAGGGATTTCTAAGCACCGGACCCCTGATGTGGTTATACTGGGACTCAGAACGTGAGATCGCTGCGATCCAGAGGTCGGCTGGACTGGGGGGTGAGGAGGAGGTCCTGTGCAAGTCCACCTTACATATTTTCTGTAAAGTTGAACTTGCCCTTTAATGTTTTTGACACAACCTATAGGCTACAAAGAATATGCAAAGTGTCACTAAAAACATGAAAATTCAAAATACCTTGCTGTTAAAAGCATATGTTTAGCTGTTCAATGTTAGTCTATTGCAAGTTTGTTGAGCTGGCAGGATCACCAGGTACTTGGAGTCCTCCATGCAGAGTGGCAACACTATTGCAGGTGATCTCCATTGTATCCAGCGCATGCTACAAGATATTGATATCGGGAAGCTGTAATCTCTCTCAGCTTTCTGCCCCACATGACTCCATGTCATATGGGGCATGTCAAGGTTGCTGATTTTTGCTCCTTTCTTTATCCTATCCACAAGATGATTGTTTCTTCCCAATGTCCATCATGATCATTGAGCTGCCCTGTATGACAGTGTCATGTGGGGCAGCTCTGGAGAATGTCACATCCCTGCCAGAGCCAATCGGGCAGGTACAGGGTGAAAGTGAAAACTCCCTGTAGTGGCGTGGGCTAGAGGCAGCACAGCCTATATAAATATGTTCAGCCCACAGATTTCTTGGTTATTGCAGCAACTGAGGATAAAGATCACATGACAAAGACCGAAAAATAGGGTACCGAGAATTGAGTTTCATACAGCAATAGAAGTATCATACCATATGCTGCTTAGATTAAGAAGCAAAAACACATGTGTTTTGATACGTTAAAACAATGAATACTAGTTTTAATCACCTGTGAGACAATATTCATAATTGTGAATAAAAACACACATTTCTTGGAATCCGTTTTTTTTTTTAATGCTTCATTCCTCCCAAAAAGTAATTAAATATATGAGCACACTTGGGCAGATGGAAATCTCAAAGCAGTCCTTGTGATAGTCCAAAGCTGATAATGGCGATCGGGGCAACAAATATGGATGCACTAAAATGGTTGGCTTCCAAAGGAAAGTGAGATGTGAGTCCAACCATTAAACAGTTGTCATGCACCTGGGCAGCTCTTCAGAAGATGGAAGCAAACTCTATTACAGCAATAACAAAAAAGCGCTTCGAAGTGCAACAGCAATGGTTGGATGTTATGAGCCTATATTCTGAACTGAGTTTCTTAAATCTAATGCTTATTAAATTAACCTCTTTGCTGCTGCACTTAGAGGTGCTTTCTTTTTTTTGTAATTAAATTAAAAGCCATGGTCTCCTGTATAAGCATGCGTTTGGTATGTCTTCGAGTAAGACCCCATACACGCTATGCAAGTTTTGTTGATTTCCTTTAGATTTACTAAAACCATGTAGTGCAAGTGCCTGCCTGATTGCATACAAATTGGAACTATTTAAGGTTTGACCTCATATGGTTTTGGTAAATCTGGAGGAAAAAAAAATCTACATGTTATAGTGTGTATCCAGCTTAAAGCAAACGTTCAACCCCACAGGTTGAATGAAAAAAAAAAAACGGACAGCTCCGGTTGAAGCCACTATACTAACCATGCAAGGTTAGTTCAGCGATCTCCCCTGCTGAGCTGTTGTGTTCTAGTGGGGAGGTGGAGCCTTTGTGGCTGGAACTTCAAAGGGATGAAACAATTTTTTTTTTTTTTTTTTTTTTTTAAGGGATATGCTTTAGACCCCCTACCTGGAGGAGACGACCTATCTCCTTTCACAGTTAGAGATGGCAGGGAAATGTAATCATGGGGGACTGATAGAGTATATGGAGCTGTGCATACTCAACTAAGGGTTGTCATTTATTGAATGTGTAATGCAGGACAATTTCATGTGCCAAATGGTGCCCTAAATAGAGATAATGCTCTGCTGGACCTAATAATTTAGGCAATAGTGGTCAGAGTAATTGCTTGTGCTGTAAATTATAGGAAAGGGAGAGACACACAGGAAGGATGCACTTAATTTTAAAAGAGCTAACTTTACTAAGCTGTGCACTAGAGCTGCATGATTAATTGAAATGGTGGTCTTTTTCCCTTCCTGATCTTCAAAACAGCATGTCGCGATTCTTTCTAAGGCTGCTTTCACACTGAGGCACCTTAAAGGCGCTATAGCGCCTGTAAAGAGCCTCTCCTCTCACTCCATTGTGAAAGCCTGAGTGCTTTCACACTGGAGCAATGCGCTGGCAGGATGCTAAAAAAAATCCTGCAAGCAGTGCTGGCAAATGCTTTTAACCCTTTTTTGGCATTTAGCGAGGGTTAAAAGCGCCCCACTAGTGGCCGAAAAGGGCCGCCAAAACAATGGTAAAGCACTGCTAAAAATATCGGTGCTTTACCGCCAATGCCCCAGAGTGAAAGTCGTCTTACAAGTGCAGAGTTCTCACCACTGGGGAAAAAAAAAAATCCAGCCAGCCTGCCACGTGTAATCACACCATGCGAATAAGTAGAAACAAAGTATCTTTTCATTCTTTCATCAAAGGAAAGAACTCAGGTGTGTAAGTAAAGGACGTTTAACCATTACAAGTAAAAATCATTGTCTGCTAGAAAATTACTTGGAACACCGAAACATGAGAGCGTCGTCTTGTTTTTTTTTTTTTTTTTTGCAGAGACCCTAGAGAATAAAATGGTGGTTTGTGCAATATTTTAGGTCACACTGTTTGCACAGTAGTCTTTCCAGTGTAATTTTTTTATTAAAAAATACACTAATGAATTAAAAAAAAAAAACTTAACAGTAAAGTTAGCACAATTTTTTTTTTTTTTTTTTGTACAATGTGAAAGATATTACACCGTGAGAATCATGATCTTTATTCTAAGCAAAAAAAAAAATTGTGATTCTCATTTTAGCCAAAATCGTGCAGCTCTACTGTGCACCATGTTGCATTATATTAATTGGGATCAAATTCTTGTAACTAAGAACACTAAAGGGAAAGTGTAAAGGACATATTAAACTATGGCATTAATCTGTGCATTCCACTGGATAACAAATATGAAAGGGCAAAAGTTAAAAAGGTAAAGATGTATACGTCACATCAGCGTTTATAAACTACAAAGAATGTAGTAAATTCAAAAGTGTGTAACATGGGCAGTGACAGGTCTATTAGACCCCAGATCGCTCATACCCATAAAAGCATTGGCTCAAACCAAGATCAGTTTGATCTGATGCTTTCCCCAGCCAGTAAAGGCTTGTTTACATCCGCCAAAACCAGACCAATGAGGGGATAGGGGACGTTTTCAGTCCTTGGTCAGCTGATGGAACCTTGGGTCCCTGGTGGAATGTGAGGACCTTCCAACACCTGTAAAAGCAATCCAGCGGCTTATTAGCCGATAGGATTGCATGTATTAAAAAAAAAAAAAAGTCCATTGCCGGCAGAGAAAGATACTTGGATGATCCCTTTTTATCCATAGGCATCATCACTGCAACCCCCGCAACATTGAGGTGGATGACTGCACAACCGATGATAAAAGTTGCATTTCTTTATTTCAACATGTTAAAGTCTTGACAACCACACCATAGCAATAACGCACAGGGTGCACGGTTGCTGTGTTTCATGTCACAGATCCTTAATCATAACCTGTGCATTGCTGGGGCTGAAGTGGTTAGTACCGCTTTCACCTAAGCTCTCTAAAGAAGACACACCCACACAATGAAGCTCGATGAGAAGTGATTCAATCTTAAACTGCATAAATGGTTCTTTCCTGTTAGTGTTAAGGATCTCTCTTCCACAGTTGGTGTCGGTGGAGAGTGTAGATGAATTCAAAGAACTTTTGGATGTGTTTCTTAGCGAACACAATGTCCTGGGCTATGGAAACTGGTAGTGATCTAAATGCACACCATATACACTCAAGTTGAACTGACTGGAATGGTATCTTTAATTCAACCTTACATACTATGTACGACTATCAAGGCATTCTGAAATATACTGCCCACTGCATGGGTCTTCCAACAGGATAATGACAAATGACGCACATCTAAATGCACTCAAGAATAGCTTTGAGCAAAACCTTGGGATGTTCTGAAGTAGCTTTCTATGAGCCATTATCTGAATCCTCTCGACAGCCAATGAAAAGCTGAAACATGCAGTCTGGGGAAGGCACTCTTCAAACCTGTGACAGCTGGAGCTGTCTGCTCAAGAGGCTAAACTACCTGTTGGCAGGTGCAGAAGTCGTATTGGGAGATACATAAATCACTTATATGCTGTGATTGCCTCTAAAGCCTCGTACACACGATTGGATTTTCGTCAGGGAATTGTGTGATGACAGACTGCCTAAAATCCGACCGTTGGTACGCTCCTTCAGACAATTGTTGTCCAACTTTCCGCCAACAAATATTGGATGGCAGGCTATTAAATTTTGGTCGGACGAAGGTCTGTTGTCAGATTTTTGTGTTGTGTGTACAAAAGTCCGTCACACCAAAGTACAAACACACATGCTTGGAATCAATGCTCACCAGACACGACATTAGCAAAAGGTGCCTAAAGGGTGGCGCTCAAGAGCTGAAATTCCATGTAGTACGTCACTGCGTTCATGTTTGTTGGCCGACAATTGTGTGCCTTTAGTATGCAAGACAAGATCCTGGCACACACCCTTCTGATGAGGCTTAAGGCTGGGTTCAAACTAGTGCAATTTGGATGCGGTTTTCCCCTGCTTCCAATTAGCATGACGGGAGATTGTGACTGGCTCTCAATGGAGCCGGTTCACATATCTCTGTGGCAGCTGCAGAGCGGATTGTAT
This sequence comes from Aquarana catesbeiana, assembly GCF_042186555.1. Classification (NCBI taxonomy): domain Eukaryota; kingdom Metazoa; phylum Chordata; class Amphibia; order Anura; family Ranidae; genus Aquarana; species Aquarana catesbeiana. The sequence goes on from NC_133325.1 coordinate 467,272,280, forward strand.
AGGAGTCCTGTGCGTCTTTGGCTCAGATTTCAGGTCCAAATTCAGGAAAAAGTTTGTGCCTGTTTTGTCCCTGAAACGAAGAACAGGGATGCGATGGACTCCTGCCATGTGCCGCATGCAAATACAATGTGAACCCAGCCTAAAGGTTGTGCAGTAATAATTTTTGTCTGTCATTTTCATTTGTACTCGGAGACTCTTGTGGCTATTTAACCACTTGCCGACTGTTTGACGGCGGCAGAACGACACTCCTGCGCAAATCACCGTAGCTGTACGGTGGGTGCTTTAAGGCGTATAGGGGGTGCTCCCACCCGCCGCGTCACTTAGGAGCTAATGCGCGTGCCCAGCACCCGCGATCACTCCTGACAGACAGGACAAAGAGCTGTCAATGTAAACAGACAGATCTCCGTTCTGTCAGGGGTGGGAAGACTGACCTGTTCCTACTGCTAAGGAAAAACAATTGGTCTCCTCCCCCAGGCAGTCCCATCCCCCCACAGTTAGAAACACTCCCTAGGACATGTAACCCCTTGATCGCCCCCTAGTGTTAACTCCTTCCCTACCAGTGACATTTATACAGTAATCAGTGGCTATTTTTAGCTGATAGCTGTATAAGGCTGGGTTCACACTGCTGCGGTGCTGGAACGCAGCGAATTTACTGCGGATTCCCGCATCACACCAACTCGCACGGCAGTTCACACTGCCATATGCGAACTGCTGGGGAGTGTCATACAATGTTAATGACACCCCCAGTTCAGCCCGCATATCGCACTGCGAACTGACAATTCGGACATTTTCGGATCGCATAGGTGTGAACACCCATGCGATCCGATTCTGGTCCGAACAAAAAAAAGGGTCCTGTGCGAGTTTAGACCGAATGCGGTGCGATATCAGCCATACTATCTGTATGGCTGATATCGCACAGCACAGACATCGCATGTGATGTGAACAGCAGTGCGCTGCGAATCACATACGATGTCTGCCACCGCAGCAGTGTGAACCCAGCCTAAATGTCAAGTGTCCGATCTGTCTGCCTCAATTTTGCAGCCACGATAAAAAGAGCAAATCGCCGACATTACTAGTAAAAGACAAAAAAATTTATAATAAAAATGCCATAAATCTATCCCCTATTTTGTATACACTAACTTTTGCGCAAACCAATCAATATACAATTATTGCAATATTTTTGGTAAAAAAAAAAAAATTAGAATGTATATCGGCCTAAACTGAGGAAGAATTTTTTTAATATATATTTTTAGGGGATATTTATTATAGCAAAAAGTAAAAAATAATTTTTTTTTTTTTTTTTTTCAAATTTGTGGTTGTTCTTTTGTTTATAGTGCAAAAAATAAAAACCGCAGAGGTTATCAAATACTACCAAAAGAAAGCTCTGTTTGTGGGGTAAAAAAGGACATACATTTTGTTTGGGTACAACATCACACGACCGCACAATTGTCAGTAAAAGCGATGCAGTGGCGTATCGCAAAAAATGGCCTGGTCAGGAAGGGGGTAAATTCTTCCGGGGCTAAAGTGGTTAAGGAAGGAAAGTGACCTGGGGTGTGCCGCGTTCACGAGGTCAGTATGCCTAAAAGGGGGCATACCCAAGAAGTAGAAATAAAAATGAAGAAGTAAAGGGCTAACATGAGAAGAACTCTGACAGAAAAGGAGGTTTCGGGGCTGGCCTTTTAAAGGCAAGACGACTCCTACCAATTCAGGCAGGCCTGCGGCCTGCCTTCCTGTTTGTACTTGAATATTCTTGTGAATATTTAACCACCTGAGAACCGCGCTATAGCCGAATGACGGCTACAGCGCGGACCTGCTTCGCTGGGACTACGTCCATTGACGTCGTCCCGTGCACGAGCGGCCTGCGCGCCCCTTGTAGGGCGCGCTCTGTGATCAGCGAGTCTATGAGACTTGCCTGATCACAGATCGGAGTAAGGGGTCGATCCCGACTCCTTACCACATGATCAGCTGTCAGCCAATGACAGCTGATCATGTGATGTCAACAGAGCCAGTAATCGGCTATTTTTTCTCCTCGCGTTGACAGCGTAAGGAGGAAAAAAAAAGTCGTTCACCAGCGACCGTGAAAGGGACATCAGTCCCGATCACGGCAAGCTGCTAAGGATACTCAGTGCCCACCTGTGCCCCCTGCCAGTGCTGCCTACCAGTGCCCACCAGCGCCACCCATCAGTGCCCACAATCAGTGGCTCAACAGTGCTGCACATCAGTGTCACCTACCAGTACCTATTAGTGCCCATCAGTGGCCATCAGTGCTGCCTTATCTGTGCCCATCAGTACCGCCTTATCTGCCCCATCAGTGCCGCCTCATCAGCGCATATCAATGAAGGAGAAAAATGACCTGTTTGCAAAATTTTATAACAAACTATGAAACTTGATTTTTTTTTTTTTTTTCAAAATTTTCCATCTTTTTTTGCTTGTTTAGCAAAAAATAAAAATCCCAGCTGTGATTAAATACCACGAAAAGAAAGCTCTATTTGTGGGGAAAAAAAATGATAAAAATTTCATTTGGGTACATGCCTGCGCAATTGTCATTCAAAGTGCTTCAGCGCTGAAAGCTGAAAATTGGTCTGGGCAGGAGGGGGGTTTAAGTGCCCAGTAAGCAAGTGGTGAAGGAAAGCGGGAAAGTAACCTGGAGTGTGCTGTGGTCAGTATGCCTAAAAGGGGGCAAAAAACAAAGGCAGTAGGATGAGCATGAAAATGTTTATTGAAACTAATGCTTAACAGATTAACTAGTCAAATGTACAAATGCCTGAGACATCTCGACGAGTGGCTCTGGAATGTTCCTCGAGTAGCATGAAGATTTCCACCTCCCTAACCTCTTGATAATGTGCACAGGAACCTTCTAGCGGGAGGCCACAGTCTGGTCCAACCCCAGATTCACTAAGAGGGTGTGGCAATGCTTGACAGTGCTGAGGTGAGAGGGGCACCGCGGAATGGCAAAAGTGGACTGTCCCTGGGTTTATACTCTGTCTGGGCCATGAGCTGATCCAAAACTGTAACCGTGCACCAACTAGTGCCGATCTCAATAAACATAACGTCGGTACCAGCTCCTGTATGCTGTGTTTTACAAGCATCCAGGTGCAACCGGTAGTGGTCGGGGTACCTGACCAACCGCTTAATGAAAAGCGTACGGGACTTTGCTCCAGTAGGAGTGTATTCACCTGGTCTAAGGAACCCGTAGAAAGCTAAATACATGGCTGCCTTGAGCACCAGACTCGGTAGCTGCCCGAAAGGTGACCTGGTAGGCATAAATAATAATAAAGTGTGGCGCTAATAAATTGCTAGGCAAGTAGTAGTGATCTCTGTGAAAGAGCATGGTATACCATTTTTTATGCTTTTTTTTATTATTTTGTATTTTTAACCGAGTTTTTACTGCCCTCGCTTGTAATTTTTCGAAATGTATTCCTGAATAAAGTGCTACTACGCTTTTTTGAAAAATAAGGATTTACACTATGTGGAAGTTTTCTTCTTTTTTTCCTTGTTCACTCGCTCATGGGATGGGCCATTGAGGAAACGATCAACCGGCGTCCGAAGCCGATCCTTGGAGGTTCCTGATCCCAAATTGGTGCATCATCTGAGGACTTCTGACGAGATTCTACACAAGATCTTCTCACAGATCGCCACCCCATACCGCTTGACGGTACAAGCTCGTTTGACTCACCGCCAAGGGCCTGTGAGTCCACCTTATCTGGTAAGGGCATCCTTTTGTCTTTCTTTCTCTATGTTGAAACCATCTATATGAGTGAAGAACCCACCTGTATTTAAGGATTTCTTTAAAACAGCCCTTAAATCATTGCATATGAAGATGGCCTACACCCAGATGGCTGTGGGGTTTACTTGAAGTACCGCATCTTTCCAATAACAGACTTCCAATATTTTTATATGTTTACCCTCCCTAGGGTTTTGGACGTCTTCCCTCTCAGCGTTTGCTCAAACGGACAATACTTTTTTATTGAGCTGCACACTCAATATACTGGGACACTTTGTATTATTATTGTATTATCTTTTTTTGAATATGGTATTTTATGCACAATGGTTTCTTAATTTACCCATTGGTTGATATTAAGCTTTCACTCCTTCACATATCTAAGCACTCACTGTCATTATTTATCTCTATATATCCTTTGGGATGTTTTAACATTCACTCTATGAGTATACACTCTAAGTCTTAAACACTCTTTCACAGAGATCACTACTACTTGCCTAGCAATTTATTAGCGCCACACTTTATTATTATTTTTACACTTGCAACGGTCAGATTGTTGTGTTGGCTGCTTCATTTTGTTTACTTCAGGAGTTGGCGCAATTTCTACACCTTTTTTGACCTGTTAGGCATGTCCGACATGCCACGGAAAATATGCCGTGATTGGAAGTCTGATAATCGAGCTGGGGGGGTTGCTTTTCTGAATACCCTTTAGAATGGCCTTAATGCAATGTGCCTAGAATATAGATGGCCTATCAGGATGCCGTAAGGAAGCGAAGTGTTGGATACCTGCCAAGTATCCCTTGATTGTGTTGTGAGATAATTTTAAGCTGTGAGTGGCAGTAGGCCACAAAAGCCAAAACTATTGACTGTTGTTACAATCGGGCTTCTAGGGTATCATGTTTAAAAGTCTGAAAAGCCTTCAAGACCGTGTTATAAGCCTTCCTAGTGTTGACAGATAGTGACCTGTTGATCAACCCTACCGCGCCAGCCCAGTGTGTATCTAATCCATCCTTAGGAGCAAGAAATGTGGGGACAGGGTGGCACAGATGTCTGGGTCTGGAACCTGCTGGAAGAATAACATGTTAAACTGGACTAGAGTGTCCGCAGCTGTATTCTGTATACCATTAATAAACCTGCAGTGAATGTGGTAATTAAACTGGAGAGACAGCCAAATGAGTCTGCGTACGAAAGCCATGATGAGCAAAGAACCAGACCTACCTTTGTTAATAATCTCGGAGGTCGTCTGATGGTCTGTGAAAAACACTACATGTTGCCCATCCATAAGTGACCCACACCTGAAATAGCCGCATAGCCTCTGGTGGCTGCAGCATCAATAATGACCTGCGGAGACAACACCGAAACTGCAGGGATGAACATGGAGATGCTGTTCCAGTGCTGTAGGAACTTGTCCCACAATGCGTAATTTGGGCAAAGCCGCAGAATCTAATTTGACCCTAGAATCTACCTGAGGGTAACAATGCCAATAACCAGGAAATAAAAGACCTGCCTTGGGGATTGAACCTCATGGCAAAGTTTAGCATGCCCAGCAGTGATACTTCCTGGAAACGGCTTGAGAAATCGTAAACCCATGGATCCGATCCCTGATTCTAGCTGACTTATCTGCAGGCAGACTAGCCTGCATGGACTGAGTATCTAACATGATCCCCGAATAAGTAAGTGTAGTACCTGGGCCTTCCATTTTCTTACTTGCCAGTGGAACGTCACGTGCAGAAAACACAGCCACGAGCTTCTGCAGATCAGCGGGTGCTTGGCTCGAACTCTCGATCAGGAGGTAATCGTCCAGATAACAGATGACTTCCTGGCAGAGTTCCTTATGATTGAGAATCCAACTAAGAGCTTGAGCAAAATATTAAAAAGCCCAAGGGCTGCTATTAGACCAAAAGGTGAGCTTGGTAGCAAAATAATACACACCCCTCCACCTGATCCCATGCCACTGCCAGACAGAAGGCAGAATAAGGAGAAGTTTGAAAGCATCCAATATGTCGGCTTTGGACAGCCAAGCATTCCCATGCTGATAATGCGCTGTATTGCCTGATTTACAGACGCATATTTGAGCATGAGAAGAATGAGTGGTTGACAAGTCATAAATCAAACGTAGTTTATTAGAAAATTTCCCTTTAACTAAACCAGGGGGGTTTACTCTCCAATTATGGAAAGGCGGTATGGAGAACAGCCCTATTACAAAGCCCTTTTCTAGCTCAGTCTGGAGCAGCAAATCCACCGCCTCCATGTCTGTGACTGATGACAGCAAATTTTTACATTCAAAAGTGCCCTGTTGAAGTGTAATGAAATCCGTGTGGAACCCTTGAGTGAAATCCTCTACCAAAAATTGACATAACGTGGGGGAAGGATGGGAAGCAAGACAGGCCTTCAAGAACAGGACGTTGATGCGGCTTAGTCATGTGGATTTAGCTTGCTTCAGTGAACAGGCAGACTTAGGGTGAGCTCTGTAGAAGCTGACACAAACATGCAGAAGGTGACACTGGCTATAATTGCACGAGCCATGACTGAAATCGTTGCAAATTTGTGATTTGCCTAAAAACTGAATCAGGCAGCCAAGCTTATCAAAAGGAGCCGAATGAGCTGGGATGAGTAGTGAACTTGAGGGCACCCTGGAAGTCCCTGGTACAACAGGGGGTTCCATGATGGGGCACCAGTAAGTATGCGCAGAAGACAGGCATGTCGCACAAACTGGCGACCTTAACCCAGCAAAATGGCAAAAAAAACAGTTCTGTATCCACATTGCTCCAGTCAGTCACCACCTGGTGTTGAGCAAAAATAGCTGTGGCCTTGGCAGAAAAAGAACGATGGTAATCATAAAAAGCCGACCCAATTCCACTACTGCATAAAGGTAGAGATCAAGCTCCTACCTCCTCTGAGGACTAACAGAGCAAATAACATCCCTGAAAATACTAAAGGCAAGGACAAAATTAGGAATGGAGAGCTTGCAGTTAAGCCTGTTAAACCCTGGTCTTGACTACCATGGAGACCTCACCACAAGCATATGACTTATTGTCAGCTATATTATGAGCCGCTAGCAACAGGGAAGCTGAATTGACATCTTTACCATCTAAAATGTCGCTCTTGATATATGCTGGGATGAAATGAGCCGGAGTAACTAAAAGCGAGTTAGCGCCTTTACCTGAGGCTAACTGTACAACCAAGGGGGTCACGGAAACCACTGATGTGATGGGAATGGCAGGTGCCTCCGGGGCCGGGCATGGATGGCTTTTCAAGACCTCAACCCTGGCCCATAACTCCTGACAGGATGTTATCAGTAAGCTCAGGGTGGCGTGAATCTGTGAGAGAGATAACCCGACCGAACAAAGGGTGACTTGCTCAGGAACGGATCTTGATGCACTGGGAAATAAGAGTGTGAAAAGTTCCGCCTTGCGCACCGAAGCCGGGTACGAGATACCCTTGCGCTGTAGTTCAGCCATCAACCTGGGGATGGTCCAGGATCTCAGAGAGGGAATGCTGCAATGTTCAGAACCCCTGGCCAGGGAGGGATGGAGGCAAACTCTTCGATATCCGCCACCTGAGACATGACCTAATTGACCGAGAACTTGTTGTGAACAAATAATTAAATTCACAAAAACGATATTCCCCCTCCTTTTTTTTTTTTTTTTTTTTCGAGCATATACCATATGGTGAACGTGGGTTAGTCAAGTGAAATTTGTGTAGAAGGAAGACTGTAAATGTGTCAGTTTGTGAAATGGATATAAGCCGAGTTACCCGAGGCGTAGCAGGCAAATTAAAAACGTACATTTAGGCCACGGATACCTGAAAACGTGTCAGGTAAGATATCAGAGTAGTGAAATGTCGAAACGTATGACGTGTGTGTGTAACGGATGAGGGGACTTGCCACCGCACAAGTCAATTGTAAACGATCATCTCAATCCGTTCATAGCCCTAAATGTGATGGGTAATAGTGTGACAGCTTAACACCTTAAAATTTAGGTGAACAATATTATACCTACCTGTAACAGGCTGAAACCGAGGAAAAAATATGAACCCCCTGAGTCCTGATGGTCATGCAGAAAATTCTTGCTGATGTGCAGAAACAAAACTATGGAACAAAAGGAACATAAACTGTGAAGGAATGTGATGTAGATAATAATAATAGTAATCTGAAAATGTCTATTTTCTTATGTGCATACATATTTTTCTCCTTACTCATTATATAAGTATACAGGTTTGCTCTGTTCCTATATTTTCTCAAGATGGCGGGTACCCCCTGCATCCCACACATCAGAAGAACGCGGAACTGAAGATAAAACCAAAGACAGCCAAACCTCGTTATGAACATTCTCCATTTTCTTTTTCTATCTTAACCAATGAGATGTACCTATTAGACTAACATAGCAATGACGTATTTGTGTGTATAAAACATTAACACCGCCTTGAATAAATTAGAAGTGTAAAAAGTAACGGTGCTGAGCGTGTCTCAGAGTGTTTACTTTTATATGCATGCATATCAACACTTTTCAAATTAGAGACAGCAGCAGATAACCTTGGGCTCGATTGGAGCTCTTAATCATTTCCTTAACAAACCGTACCAAAGCTACCCCTCAGAACAACGCATGGATATGTAGAAATCAGGTCTAAAAAGGAAAACAGCAATGTAACTGAACCATAGCCAGACTTGTGGAGTAGTGGACACAGTGAGTGACCTCTGGGTGGAGGAGGTTCAGATACTGTGCATTATGTGACCCCTGCCAAGCTAAATGTGGGGTGCCCAAGTGCAAACTGGTAGATACCCTTGTCAGCAACTCCCAAATTACAGGCGGGATGCGAGCTGTGCAGACAGTTGAACAAAGGTGGTGAGCAGCACTGCCCCATGATACAACACAAGCCAAGGATGAGGCCCAAGCAGCTGAACAGACAATGTGGCAACAACCCTGGGTAAATGATCTGATAAGGTGTAGAAAAAAACACACCCAGCTGAACCAACACCCACCCCATGTGGCCATGGACACTGTGAGACCTCACATGGCTCCAGCAAACACCACCCCCACAACAACCTCCAAACTACTCATCCTGAGTCCTACCCGGTGTCCCAACTCTGCCCGACTACCCATGTGTCAGTTACCGTGGGGAAAAGTGTGAACATGTTGCATGTGATACCTGTAATCCAGACCATGTGGCTAGATACATGTAAGCAGTTCATACCTAGTGTTTAAAAAGAAAGTGCAAGCACTTACTGTGCTTACTGATAGTTGAAACACTGATTTGCTGATCACAGACACACTCCAACCAGCTCCTAGGGGTAAAGAGAATATGCGTGAAATGCGGCATTCAGAAAAGATTGTGAAAACGTATGCCAAGAAACCACATAGTGCCGTGAAATGCGGTAAGGTACCCAAGACTGGGGAATATGTGGTGAAACACAGTATATGACCGGTTTGCATAACCCCTCTTACCCAAACCGTCTGCTGCTAAATGACACACACCCCCCTGCCTCACCGTTGGAAAACACCCAAACAGCCCCACCACCCCCCTCCACCAGACGCCATGTAGAGAGGCCCTCCCCCCAAAAGCTACCACCGTGGCTTGAACAGACCAGAAGCGGGCGGCCCCCTTCCGCCCATAATTCCCCTGACCCGATACCTGTGCCTGCAATAGAGAACAGGGAGAAATGGAACCCAGCTGCAGTCTCACGTCCATCTCGGTCAAAAACCCGGAAATGACGCATAACGAGTGCTTAGCACGAGAAGAATGCTGACGGAAAAGGAGGATTGGGGCTAGCCTTTTAGAAGCGAGACTCCTCCTACAAATTCAGGCAGGCCTGCGGCCCTGCCTTCCTATTTGTATTCACCTAAAATATTCTGTTGAATCAAAAGCGGTCTGAATTTATTATATATGGAAAAAACAATGATGGATGCCAACTACTTTTGTCAGTTTCAGGTTATTTCATAGAAAATTGTAATTTTTTTTTCATGGCAGGGTACCAACCAATTTGTCTACATCTGTATATTCATATGTAAAGGAAAAAAGAGAGCAGCGCTGATCTAAGTGCAGCATAGAATTAAACCAAGTTTAATATGTGGTGATAAACTCACATGGGATAACGGCAGTATAGGCATATGTGTACTCTTCTTTCCTTTACTGTTCAGAGTCTCCTTCAACTCTGACAGCTGGCTGCCAGTACCTATAGTACATGGACTCTTGCTTAAAGACTCCTCTTGGACTTTAATTTGTTTTTAATTGTTTTTGTCATATTATGCCCAGATACACCCCTGCATTATTTGCACCACCTACCCACTCAGACTTTCCCAGATTGGGCGCCAAGCGCACCAAATTTACCCCTTTCTACATATTCATATGTAAAGTGGAAATGGCTGATACACTAGATGACTAATATCCTACTTTATTGCAAAACAAGTGCCGTCAAATGCAATATAGCAATAAATATTCAGCGCAGATATGCGGTCAGAACAAGAATGATAATTGCCAGCTGAACACTACAAGGATAATCCAAAAAATAACAAAATCAGTGCAGCACAACATAAAAATCAGCAATAGGTAAAAGTCTGTGTACACAGAGGAGGATCATCTCTCACGTTGGGACTGTGCTTTCTTTTGGACTTTTACTTTCTGCTGATTTTTATGTTGCGCTGCACTGATTTTGTTATTTATGTCAAATGCAATATGCAAGCTAACCCCAGTTGACGTTAAACCTTTTTATGTTAGTTGGATCCAATACACACTGCTCCGCTGTCAGGCTTTTGCCGAAGGTGTCCGGTAACAAAAACTATACTACCCATGTTATGTGCTTTTACTATTATCTGTATAGAAATATTACATTGGCTGCTTCACCAAAGTGATTACCTCGCACAAATCATATGCATGCAATATTTCTTGTGGTAATTAATACTTATTACTATGAAAATGTATGTTATGTCGGTTTACAAAAAAATCACGCAGGATATTGCTAACTTCTGTATGTAGATAATGGTGAGTATCTATTGGAGAAAAAGGATCCATCGTCAGCAGAAATGGGATACTAATTCATAAGTAAAAATGGGAATTTTGACTTACTATTAAATTCCATATCTTTGAGGGCAGGAAATTATAGGCTGTGGGTTACCAGTTTTGTAGCAAGCAATGAGGAGAATCAGAGAATGGAGGGGAGGAACCTGTGTCCTGTACTCAAAGATATGGAATTTACTGTTAAAGTGTTGCTAAACCCACCACAGTAAAATCAGTCTGTATATGTAGAATAGCATGCTTGTTTTACTCACTATGGAACTTAAGGGGTTAATCTTCTGCATTGTGTAAAATGGCTCTTTGATCCAGTATGCACAGATCCTCACCCACCTGCAGGGTCTCTTTGGGCAAGGCCAGATAATACACAGTCAGAGTGGTCCCCCTGCACATGCTCAGTTTGGTCTCTATTGTTGGAGAGACTATTTCCTTGTTAGACCCCTTGCACACTGGGGCCGCCCATGTGTTAGCGTTAAAGCGCCGCTCGCTTTAGTGCTGTTTAAGCAACACTTTTCAGCCATTAGCGGGGCTCTTTTAACCCCTGCTAAGAAGGGGGAAGGCTGCCCTTCTGATCTCTCTGTCAAAATCGATGGCACAACTATAAACCCATCCCCACATGCCAAGGTTCTAGGTGTAGTTCTGAACTCTCCTTTAAGCACCACGTCCAATCACTGTCCAAATCTTACCGCCGCAACATCTCCAAAATACGCCCCTTTCTAACCAATGACACAACAAAGCTCTTAATTCACTCGCTGGTCATCTCTCGCCTCGACTACTTCAACTCCCTTCTCATTGGCTTACCTCTTCATAGTCTGTCACCTCTTCAATCCATCATGAATGCTGCTGTCAGACTCATCCACCTGACCAATCGCTCTGTGTCTGCTACCCCTCTCTGTCAATCCCTCCACTGGCTTCTGTTCACCCAACAAATTAAATTCAAAATACTAACAACTACTTACAAAGCCATCCACAATTTAGACCCCAGCTACATCACTAGTAGGGATGAGCCGAACACCCCCCTGTTCGGTTCGCACCAGAACATGCGAACAGGAAAAAAGTTCGTTCGAACACGCGAACACTGTTAAAGTCTATGGGACACGAACATGAATAATCAAAAGTGCTAATTTTAAAGGCTAATATGCAAGTTATTGTCATAAAAAGTGTTTGGGGACCTGGGTCCTGCCCCAGGGGACATGGATCAATGCAAAAAAAAGTTTTAAAAACGTCCGTTTTTTCAGGAGCAGTGATTTTAATAATGCTTAAAGTCAAACAATAAAAAGTGTAATATCCCTTTAAATTTCGTACCTGGGGGGTGTCTATAGTATGCCTGTAAAGGGGCGCATGTTTCCTGTGTTTAGAACAGTCTGACAGCAAAATGACATTTTGAAGGAAAAAACTCATTTAAAACTACCCGCGGCTATTGCATTGCCGACAATACACATAGAAGTTCATTGATAAAAACGAATGAAAAAAAAATGACGTGGGAGTCCCCCTAAATTCCATACCAGGCCCTTCAGGTCTGGTATGGATATTAAGGGGAACCCCGGCCAAAATTAAAAAAAAAAAAATGACGTGGGGTTCCCCCTAAATTCCATACCAGACCCTTCAGGTCTGGTATGGATTTTAAGGGGAACCCTGCGCCAAAAAAAAAAACAGCGTGGGGTCCCCCCAAAAATCCATACCAGACCCTTATCCGAGCACGCAACCTGGCAGGCCGCAGGAAAAGAGGGGGGACGAGAGTGCGGCCCCCCCCTCCTGAACCGTACCAGGCCACATGCCCTCAACATTGGGAGGGTGCTTTGGGTTAGCCCCCCAAAAACACCTTGTCCCCATGTTGATGAGGACAAGGGCCTCATCCCCACAACCCTGGCCGGTGGTTGTGGGGGTCTGCGGGCGGGGGGCTTATCGGAATCTGGAAGCCCCCTTTAACAAGGGGACCCCCAGATCCCGGCCCCCCCCCCCCTGTGTGAAATGGTAAGGGGGTACTTACCCCTACCATTTCACTAAAAAACTGTCAAAAATGTTAAAAATGACAAGAGACAGTTTTTGACAATTCCTTTATTTAAATACTTCTTCTTTCTTCTATCTTCCTTCATCTTCTGGTTCTTCTGGCTCTTCTGGTTCTTCCTCCGGTGTTCTCGTCCAGCATCTCCTCCGCGGCGTCTTCTATCTTCTTCTCCTCGGGCCGCTCCGCACCCATGGCATGGGGGGGAGGCTCCCGCTCTTCTCTTCATCTTCTTCATCTTCTTCTCTTCTTCTTTTCTTCTCTTCTTCTCTTCTTCATTTTCTTCTCCGGGCCGCTCCGCACCCATGCTGGCATGGAGGGAGGCTCCCGCTGTGTGACGGCGCTCCTCGTCTGACAGTTCTTAAATAACGGGGGGTGGGGCCACCCGGTGACCCCGCCCCCCTCTGACGCACGGGACATGACGGGACTTCCCTGTGGCATTCCCCGTGATGTCACAGGGAAGTCCCGTCAAGTCACCGTGCGCCAGAGGGGGGCGGGGTCACCAGGTGGCCCCCCCCCCCGTTATTTAAGAACTGTCAGACGAGGAGCGCCGTCACACAGCGGGAGCCTCCCTCCATGCCAGCATGGGTGCGGAGCGGCCCGGAGAAGAAAATGAAGAAGAGAAGAAAAGAAGAAGAGAAGAGCGGGAGCCTCCCCCCCATGCCATGGGTGCGGAGCGGCCCGAGGAGAAGAAGATGGAAGACGCCGCGGAGGAGATGCTGGACGAGAACGCCGGAGGAAGAACCAGAAGAGCCAGAAGAACCAGAAGATGAAGGAAGATAGAAGAAAGAAGAAGTATTTAAATAAAGGAATTGTCAAAAACTGTCTCTTGTCATTTTTAACATTTTTGACAGTTTTTTTGTGAAATGGTAGGGGCAAGTACCCCCTTACCATTTCACACAGGGGGGGGCCGGGATCTGGGGGTCCCCTTGGTAAAGGGGGCTTCCAGATTCCGATAAGCCCCCCGCCCGCAGACCCCCACAACCACCGGCCAGGGTTGTGGGGATGAGGCCCTTGTCCTCATCAACATGGGGACAAGGTGTTTTGGGGGACTACCCCAAAGCACCCTCCCAATGTTGAAGGCATGTGGCCTGGTACGGTTCAGGAGGGGGGGGGCCACACTCTCGTCCCCCCCTCTTTTCCTGCGGCCTGCCAGGTTGCGTGCTCGGATAAGGGTCTGGTATGGATTTTTGGGGGGACCCCACGCCGGTTTTTTTTTTTTTGGGCCGGGGTTCCCCTTAAAATCCATACCAGACCTGAAGGGCCTGGTATGGAATTTAGGGGGACTCCCACGTCATTTTTTTTTTTTTAATTTTGGTTCGGGGTTCCCCTTTGGGGAATTTCCATGCCGTTTTTATCAATGAACTTCTATGTGTATTGTCGGCAATGCAATAGCCGCGGGTAGTTTTAAATGAGTTTTTTCCTTCAAAATGTCATTTTGCTGTCAGACTGTTCTAAACACAGGAAACATGCGCCCCTTTACAGGCATACTATAGACACCCCCCAGGTACGAAATTTAAAGGGATATTACACTTTTATTGTTTGACTGTAAGCATTATTAAAATCACTGCTCCTGAAAAAACGGCCGTTTTTAAAACTTTTTTTTGCATTGATCCATGTCGCCTGGGGCAGGACCTGGGTCCCCAAACACTTTTTATGACAATAACTTGCATATTAGCCTTTAAAATTAGCACTTTTGATTTCTCCCATAGACTTTTAAAGGGTGTTCCGCGGCATTCGAATTTGCCGCGAACACCCCAAATTGTTCGCTGTTCGGCGAACTTGCGAACAGCCAATGTTCGAGTCGAACATGAGTTCGACTTGAACTCGAAGCTCATCCCTAATCACTAGCTTAGTCTCTAAATATCAACCTACTCGTTCTCTTCGTTCCTCCGCACCTCCTGCTCTCTAGCTCCCGCGTCACCTCCTCCCATGCTCACCTCCAGGACTTTTCCAAAGCCTCTCCAAACCTATGGAATGCCCTACCCCAATCTGTCTGTTTATCTCCTACTCTATTAGCTTTTAGACGATCCCTGAAAACCCTTCTCTTCAGAGAAGCCTACCCTACCCACACCTAACAACTGTATTTTCATTTTTTCCATCAGCTCATCCCCTACAGATATTACCTTTTGTTTCCACTTGAGACTCCCTTCTAGATTGTAAGCTCTAACGAGCAGGGCCCTCTGATCTCTCCTGTATTGATTTGTATTGTAAGTGTACTGTCTGCCCTCATGTTTTAAAGCGCTGCGCAAACTGTTGGCGCTATATAAAGGGGTAAGGGGTTAGAGTTAAGGTTAGGTTAGGGTTAGGATTATTTATTCACTTTTTTGGTTAGGGTGTTAATACTACTGCTAACAATGATGATAAATTAATAAATACACAAATATATAAAAAATAATCATAAATAAATGAATACTAAGTAATACAAAATAAATAATTAACCTCTAAAAAAACAAAAAAACTAAACACCCTATCAAAAATAAATAAATACATTATTATTATTATTATTACTATTATTATTTTTGGGTGTTTATTATAATCATTATTGTTATTAATAACAATATATTTAATATTTCTTAAGGTTAGGGGTTAATTATTATTTATTTATGTATTATTACATTTTATTTTATTTATTTATGATAATATTTAGTTATTTGTGTATTTAGTTTACATGTATTTGTTCATATATTATTACCATTTTTGTTTTTACATTTTTTCATTGTGGCAGAAAATCTTGCGAAACTGCAAGGCAACTTGGAGTGGAGATGTGAACCATCATAATTGGGTTTTTTTCTCCGGCATTTTGGAGTTTCAAGCTACAAAACGATGAGATGTGAATGTGACCTCATTGTTCTGACCACATTCAGGCAGTGGAGAGAAATCTTCCTGGCATGTTTCAGAGCAGTGTAGGATCTCTTTCCCTCATATATATATATATATATATATATATATATATATATATATATATATATATATATATATATATATATATATATATAGGGGTTCAGCTTTAAGTGGAGAGTTCTCAGAGAGGAGATCCAAGCCGCATGTAAGCTTAAAGGCTTGCCTGTGTTTATTGGTCAGTATGTCCAATAAACAAAAGGATTTGCGTGCAGGGGTGGTAAGAAACATAGTCCCAAAAACAAAAGTCCAGTTAAACAATTTTAAGCCTCCTGGCTGATAAATAGACCTCACTGGGTCTGCTCTAGTCCTGCAGACATGTTCCATCACAGCCTGCTTGTCTCCTTTCACAGCACCAACCCTGCTTAACCTAGGGAAGGCAGAGGTGCAAGGTGTGGCCACTTCTTAACCAGTAGCGTCCCGCTACAGACCTCTCACTGCCAACCAATTACCTCATAAACCTCAAAAATTCTGCGTAGCAGATACACACCATCTACAACTGACAGGGGCTTACGGTCACATACACCCCCCCCCCCCCCCCGGTCTGGATCTGTAGGTTCAAACATTGGCTATCAAACAGTGAGCATCCACATTCTTCTGGTTACAATCAGCACTGTGCTTGACTTTAAAGGAGAAATCTTGGAGCACCAGGAATTGACGGGTAACCCTTACATTACGGTCCTTAGCCTGGGCCATCCCTTTTAAGGGGCATGGTCTGTTATGAGTCGGAAGTGGCATTCCAGCAAGCAGACCTGTAGAGTCTCCAAAGCCCACTTAATTGCCAAACACTCTCGCTTCCCAATACTATCATTTCATTTCTTTCTGCCGGGGACAGCTTCCGTCTCAAATAGAACACTGGGTATTCTTCTCCGCCTACCACTTGGGACAAGACAGTCCCCAGACTTATACTTGAGGCATAAGTCTGGACCACAAACTCTTTGAAGTCTGGGGCCACCAACACAGGCTGTTTACAGAGGGCCTCCTTCAGACTTTGGCTTCAGCCTCGGGATTCCACTTAATTGCTACAGAGGAGATTTTGCCCTTGGTGAGGTTTGGGATGAACCTCCGATAATACCCAACCATGTCTAGGAAGGTTCTCACTTGTTTCTTGGTGGCAGGAGCAGGCCAGTTTCTAATGGCTTCTACCTTATGGACTTGGGGTTTGATTAGGCCCCGTCCAATGGTGTATCCCAGATACCGGGTCTCTTCTATCTCTATGGTTCACTTCTTTGGATTTGCTGTTAAGCCAGTGTTTCTAATGGAATTTATGACAGCCTGCACTTTGAGTAGGTGACTTTCCCAGTCTGTACTCCAAATAACCACATCATCTAGATAGGCTGCTGAATAGTGTTGATGTGGTCTAAGAATCTCATCCATTAACCATTGCAATGTAGCCGGAGCTCCATTTAACCCAAAGGGCATCCGGACATACTGCCACAAGCCCTCTGGAGTTGCAAAAGCTGTTTTTTCTGTTGCCTTCTCTGTCAGGGGAACCTGACAATACCCTCTAGTGAAATCAAGGGTGGTTATTTACCTGGCGGGGCCCAACTTCTCCTTTATTTCATCAACCTGGGGCATGGTGTCAAACTTTAACACTTAACACTTCGTTCTGTTTCTGGAAGACGTTGCAAAATCCTAAGGACCCATCTGGTTTGGGAACCAAGACTATAGGACTACACCATTCACTTTTGGACTTCTTTATCACCCTGAGGTAGAACATCCTCTGTACTTCTTCAGCTACTGCCTGTCTGCGGGCCTCTGGAATACAATAAGGCTTAAAGTGATTGTAAACGATCACCTTGTAAAATAACCCATTCATTTTTTAAACAGAAATGAAAGGCAAAACATTTTTGCATAGATATAAACAAAAACATTATAAATTCTCCTTTTTTAATAAGTGATCACATTTCCTCTGTTCTCAGCTGCATGAGAGCTGGGGGAGGAGAAGCAGCAGCACACTGAGCTTCCCAGTGAATGGCTGTGCAGCGGGGGGCGTGTCAGGACAAGTCTGATCATTGAAGGAGAGCATACTGAGTTCCCAGCATAGCTAGGGAACTGAGCACAGTGTGCTCTCCTGCTTAGTGTGGTCATTTTTTAATATGAAAGCAGAGGGACTGGCAGGAACACCAGGGATTTCACATAAAGAAAGCAATACAAAGAGAACAGGAGACTTTCTCACACAAGTACATGGTACAGCAGGCACATATAGGATATGAAGTGTTGGGGGTAACAAACACTTTAACCACTTCATGTTTGGACAAATGAATACATGGTGAAGTACCGTAGGGAAATTGTTCAGGTGTGCATAGTAGCACTACTCGCAGAATGGAGGCCGCAAACAGGCATTCAGAATGTTTCTGCGATCACCGCTGTGATAGCGTGCGTTCCACAGAGAACAGGAAACGGCGTCACTGGTTGGAACGGGAGCCGGATATTGTGTCGACGCGTTTCGCCCCTCCTCCAGGGCGTCATCAAAGACATCAGAGGGACTGGCAGGAACACCAGGGATCACACTGTACTCCCCTGATAGAACGGGGATCTGCTTTGTTTACAAAGACAGATCCCCATTCTGCCTCTCTGTGGAGCGATCGCTGGTGGCCGGCGGACATCGCGGCTGCCAGCCACGTGCGTCGGCACCACGGGCATCTGTTAAACTAAGTGCCGTACCTGCATGGCAATTCACGCAATAGAGCCGCAGTATAACTCTGGCGACTGATCGGCAAGTGGTTAAGCCGCACCCAAACCTTGGAGTCAGTGACAATCTCATGTTTAATTACATTTGTGCAGCCTGGCAACTCTGAGAAATCTTTAGAAAGTAGGCCATACATGGGTTGAATGTTGTAAGAATTGTCTTACGGAAATCGTAACTAAGAATTTTCTTTGAATTTCGCAATATTAGTGGGGCTGCAGCAACGGGCAATTTTCATGCGGCCATCGAATTTGAGTGATCGGGCATGTTGGAAATTTTTGGAAAAGCAAACTAATTTCTAATCAATAATGGGAGAATTGTGCGAGAAATATAATTGAAAGAAATGTGCATGAACTATGAACTGGAAAGAAAAGAAGATTCCCAGCCACGAAAATTATTTTCTGTAGCAACATGAGGTGAAATTAAAGGCTTGAATGTCGAATCGGATGCCCAAAATTTTCATATTTGAAAGAATATTCATTCGGAATTCGACCCATGTATGGCTGGCTTTACACTGTAGAAACTCTCGCTCCTGCTGTTGGGAGACCAACATAGACCCAGGTATCTGAACCTTACTTATCCCTTCCTCTTTCTTTACCGGCTGATCACCCAGGGCTAGGAGGGCTTCCCTATCTTTCCACGCTAGATCTATTCTTTCTTCCACTTGTTTGGTTGGTATACCTTATAGTTTACCTCCCCAACCAGCATTTCATAGGGTCCCTGCCACTTAGCTAGGAATTTACTTTCCACCGTGGGAATTAAAACAAGTACACAATCCCCCAGATGGAAAGTTCAAATCTTCGCCAACCCATTGTACACTGTGTTTCCTGGGCTTGCTGCATGTGTTCTCAAACAAGGGGCATTACTGAGGCAATTCTATACTGCATGGCTGAGATATGCTTTATGACACTCCGGTAGGGAGTAGTTTCAGTCTCCCAGGTTTCTTTCACAATATCCAGCAACAATTATGGATGCCTCCCATACAGAAGTTCAAAGGGTGAGAACCCAGTAGAAGACTGTGGGACCTCTCTAATTGCAAATGTAGCAAAGTCCCGAGCCTCTTTAGGCCTAATGGTCACCTCCAGAGTCAGGGACAGCTCACATCCTCCATTGTAGAGTGGGTTACAAGGCATGGTGGGTGTAATGCAAGATGAAAAGTTTGATTGCAAAGAGATTTATTGTCTTTTGAATAGAAATGTGGGAGAGAGGGTTAGGTCCAGCCCTTAGGTAGATGCAAACATAATTAGCAGACCCTGAGACTTCGATAGGTGGACAGCTATACAGGTGAAAGCTTCCAGCCGGACACCACTTCTGTATAGGTAGGATCGCTGTGTCCTATGGCGACAATCTTGTAACTGTTATTAACGGTAATGGTATTCAAGTATTTGCAACTCGAACAGTTCTCCTTACCCCATGCTCACTCACTGTGGGTCTTCACTCAACGAGCTCCCAGTCTCTCTCTCACTAGACTTCAGATCCACTAGCCACTGAATCCCTTGAGCTGTAGCACTCAGTAGAGCTACACGATTAATCGTCAAGAATCGTTATCGTGATTTCTTCCCCGTTGCGATCTTGACAAAAGTGTTTCACGATTCTTTCTATGCAAAGAATTCTCCCTGCTCTTCTGAAGCCACACCCCTCAAAAGAAAGGAAGAAAAAAAATGGGCAGTCTGCCAAGAATCACAACATTCTTTAGCAGTGGAACTTAAGTATAAACATTGTAACAATTTGTCAACAGAATAGACTTCGGTGTGTAAAAGAGAAAAGTTTAATCACTTAACCACTTGCCGACCACCTCACGCTGATATACGTCAGCGGAATGGCACGGGCAGGCAGAATCACGTACCCATACGTGATCTGCCTCCCGTGGGTGGGGGGTCCGATCGGACCCCCCCCCCCCGGTGCCTAGGCGGTCGGCTTTGGTCTGGGAGCTTTCAGTGATGAGGGGGAGGCCATCCATTCGTGGCCCCCCCCCTCGCGATCGCTCCCAGCCAATGAGAATCCTCCCCTGCCAGTGTGTAGTACACACAGGCAGAGGATGTGATGTCATCTCTCCTCGGCTCGGCAGTTTCCATTCCGGCACCGAGGAGAGAAGACATCTGAGTGAGTTACACAACACATACACTTACAGTAGAACATGCCAGGCATACTTTACACCCCCGATCCCCTCCCCCCTTCCTGTCACACTGACACCAAGCAGTTTTTTTTTTTTCTTTCTGATTACTGCATGGTGTCAGTTTGTGACAGTTACTATGGTAGGGCAGTTAGTATTAGCCCCCTTTAGGTCTAGGATACCCCCTAACCCCCCCCCCCCCCAATAAAGTTTTAACCCCTTGATCACCCCCCGTCACCAGTGTCACTAAGCGATCATTTTTCTGATCGCTGTATTAGTGTCGCTGGTGACGCTAGTTAGGGACGTAAATATATAGGTTTGCCGTCAGCGTTTTATAGCGACAGGGACCCCCATATACTATCTAATAAAGATTTTAACTCCTTGATTGCCCCCTAGTTAACCCTTTCACCACTGATCACCGTATAACTGTTACGGGTGACGCTGGTTAGTTCGTTTATTTTTTTATAGTGTCAGGGCACCCACCGTTTATTACCGAATAAAGGTTTAGCCCCCTGATCGCCCGGCGGTGATATGCGTCACCCCAGGCAGCGTCAGATTAGCGCCAGTACCGCTAACACCCACGCACGCAGCATACGCCTCCCTTAGTGGTATAGTATCTGTATGGATCAATATCTGATCTGATCAGATCTATACTAGCGTCCCCAGCAATTTAGGGTTCCCAAAAACGCAGTGTTAGCGGGATCAGCCCAGATACCTGCTAGCACCTGCGTTTTGCCCCTCCGCCCGGCCCAGCCCAGCCGACCCAAGTGCAGTATCGATCGATCACTGTCACTTACAAAACACTAAACGCATAACTGCAGCGTTCGCAGAGTCAGGCCTGATCCCTGTGTTTGCTAACAGTTTTTTTGGTAGCGTTTTGGTGAACTGGCAAGCACCAGCCCCAGGCAGCATCAGGTTAGCGCCAGTACCGCTAACGCCCACGCACGCAGCATACGCCTCTCTTAGTGGTATAGTATCTGAACGGATCAATATCTGATCCGATCAGATCTATACTAGCGTCCCCAGCAGTTTAGGGTTCCCAAAAACGCAGTGTTAGCGGGATCAGCCCAGATACCTGCTAGCACCTGCGTTTTGCCCCTCCGCCCAGCCAACCCAAGTGCAGTATCGATCGATCTCTGTCACTTACAAAACACTAAACGCATAACTGCAGCGTTCGCAGAGTCAGGCCTGATCCCTGCGATCGCTAACAGTTTTTTTGGTAGCGTTTTGGTCAACTGGCAAGCGCCAGCGGCCTAGTACACCTTGGTCGTAGTCAAACCAGCACTGCAGTAACACTTGGTGACATGGCGAGTCCCATAAGTGCAGTTCAAGCTGGCGAGGTGGCAAGCACAAGTAGTGTCCCGCTGCCACCAAAAAGACAAACACAGGCCCGTCGTGCCCATAATGCCCTTCCTGCTGCATTCGCCAATCCTAATTGGGAACCCACCACTTCTGCAGCACCCGTACTTCCCCCATTCAAATCCCCAACCAAATGTAGTCGGCTGCATGAGAGGCATTTTCTTTATGTCCTCCCGAGTACCCCTACCCAACAAACCCCCCCAAAAAAGATGTCGTGTCTGCAGCAAGCACGGATATAGGCGTGATACCCGCTATTATTGTCCCTCCTGTCCTGACAATCCTGGTCTTTGCATTGGTGAACGTTTTGAACGCTACCATGCACTAGTTGAGTATTATCGTAGGGTACAGCATTGCACAGACTAGGACACACTTTCACAGGGTCTCCCAAGATACCATCGCATTTTGAGAGACCCGAACCTGGAACCGGTTACAGTTATAAAAGTTACAGTTACAAAAAAAAGTGTAAAAAAAAAAAAAAAAAAAGAAAAACACAAACAAAAATATAAAATAAAAAAAAAATAGTTGTCGTTTTATTGTTCTCTCTCTCTCTCTCTCTCTATTCTCGCTCTATTGTTCTGCTCTTTTTTACTGTATTCTATTCTACAATGTTTTATTGTTATTATGTTTTATCATGTTTGCTTTTCAGTTATGCAATTTTTCATACTTTACCGTTTACTGTGCTTTATTGTTAACCATTTTTTTGTCTTCAGGTACACCATTCACTACTTTGAGTGGTTATACCAGAATGATGCCTGCAGGTTTAGGTATCATCTTGGTATCATTCTTTTCAGCCAGCGGTCGGCTTGCCCCCCCCCCCACCGTCTTCCGTGTTTTTCTCTGGCTCTCCTGTCTCAACAGGGAACCTGAGAATGCAGCCAGTGATTCAGCCAGCTGACCATAGAGCTGATCAGAGACCAGAGTGGCTCCCAAACATCTCTATGGCCTAAGAAACCGGAAGCTACGAGCATTTTATGACTTAGATTTCGCCGGATGTAAACAGTGCCATTGGGAAATTGGGGAAGCATTTTATCACACCGATCTTGGTGTGGTCAGATGCTTTGAGGGCAGAGGAGAAATCTAGGGTCTAATAGACCCTAATTTTTTCAAAAAAGAGTACCTGTCACTACCTATTGCTATCATAGGGAATATTTACATTCCCTGAGATAACAATAAAAATGATTTAAATAAAAAATGAAAGGAACAGTTTAAAAATAAGATAAAAAAGCAAAAAAAAAAGCACCCCTGTCCCCCCTGCTCTCGCACTAAGGCGCAAGCGTCGGTCTGGCGTCAAATGTAAACAGCAATTGCACCATGCATGTGAGGTATCACCGCGAAGGTCAGAAGGGGCAGTAATTTTAGCAGTAGACCTCCTCTGTAAATTTAAAGTGGTAACCTGTAAAGGCTTTTAAAGGCTTTTAAAAATGTATTAATTTTGTTGCTACTGTACGTTTTTGCGCAATTTTAAAGCATGTCATGTTTGGTATCCATGTACTCGGCCTAAGATCATCTTTTTTATTTCATCAAACATTTGGGAAATATAGTGTGTTTTAGTGCATTAAAATTTTAAAAAGTGTGTTTTTTCCCCAAAAAATGCGTTTGAAAAATCGCTGCGCAATTACTGTGTGAAAAAAAAAATGAAACGCCCTTAGAAAGCCTGAAGGCGGTGCTTGGTTTTTGGGGCCCCGTACGCGGCTAGGCTCCTAAAAAGTCCCACACATGTGGTATCCCCATACTCAGGAGAAGCAGCTAAATGTATTTTGGGGTGCAATTCCACATATGCCCATGGCCTGTGTGAGCAATATATCATTTAGTGACAACTTTGTGCAAAAAAAAAAATAAAACAATTTGTCACTTTCCCGCAACTTGTGTCAAAATATAAAATATTCCATGGACTCAACATGCCTCAAAGCAAATAGCTTGGGGTGTCTACTTTCCAAAATGGGGTCATTTGGGGGGGGGGGGGGGGGGGTTATGCCATCTGGGCATTTCATGGCCTTCAAAACTGTGATGGGTAGTGAGGAGTAAAATCAAAAATTTACGCCCTTAGAAATCCTGAAGGCAGTGATTGGTTTTCGGGGCCCCGTACGCAGCTAGGCTCCCAAAAAGTCCCACACATGTGGTATCCCCATACTCAGGAGAAGCAGGTGAATATATTTTGGCGTGCAATTCCACATATGCCCATGGCCTGTGTGAGCAATATATCATTTAGTGACAATCACTTAGGACAAAAAAAATGAATATTCAATGGGCTCAACATGCCTCTCAGCAATTTCCTTGGGGTGTCTACTTTCCAAAATGGGGTCATTTGTGGGGGTTTTGTACTGCCCTGCCATTTTAGCACCTCAAGAAATGACATAGGCAGTCATAAATTAAAGGCTGTGTAAATTCCAGAAAATGTACCCTAGTTTGTAGACGCTATAACTTTTGCGCAAACCAATAAATATACACTTATTTACATTTTTTTTACCAAAGACATGTGGCCGAATACATTTTGGCCTAAATGTATGACTAAAATTGAGTTTATTGGATTTTTTTTATAACAAAAAGTAGAAAATATCGTTTTTTTTCAAAATTTTCGGTCTTTTTCCGTGTATAGCGCAAAAAATAAAAATGGCAGAGGTGATCAAATACCATCAAAAGAAAGCTCTATTTGTGGGAAGAAAAGGACGCAAATTTCGTTTGGGTACAGCATTGCATGACCGCGCAATTAGCAGTTAAAGCGACGCAGTGCCAAATTGTAAAAAGTGCTCTGGTCAGGAAGGGGGTAAATCCTTCTGGGGCTGAAGTGGTTAAACATTAAACCTTTTTCTGACATTTGTTGGTTTCAAGTTAAAATCACTTTTTTTTTTGCTAGAAAATTACTTTATATACAAACATATTATATATTTTTTTTTTTTAGTAGAGACCCTAGAGAATAAAATGGTGGTTGTTGCAATATTTTATGTCACACTGTATTTGCGCAGCGGTCTTTCAAATGCAGTTTTTTTGGAAAAAATTTCTTTAATAAATAAAAAAAAAACTAACAAGTAAAGTTTGCCCAATTTTTTTGTATAATGTGAAAGATTTTACGTTGCGAGAATTGTGATCTTTTTATTCTAAGCAAAAAAATCGTGATTCTCATTTTGGACAGAAACATGCAGCTCTAGCACTCGTATCTTCCTCAAGCTTCACCCCCGCTTCCTTGCTTGGTCCCTGGCTTGGAACTCACAGATACTCCTCAAGCTTCACCCCCGCTGACACGTTAGGTCCCTGGTTTGGCACTAACTTATGCTTCACAAGCGTCACCTTTGCTGTCCCACTGGGTCCCTGATTTGGCACTTGATGAAGTTTTCCCACTTCTTCACCGTCCCTGGCTGGCGAAAAGTCTGCTCTGTTACTTGCCTCAGCTCACTGTGGTCTCCGGTAGCAAGGTGGATGGTCCCTTATTGGTGACAGTTTCCCTTCTACCTCCAACCACAACTGGTTCCCCGGCCGGCAGAACCGTTACTTCTGGTTGGACTACAAGCCCTCAGTCCCAACCCTACGCTGCTCTCCTGCTTCTGGATAGACCCTCAGACAGCCCAGCAGCCGGAGGTCCCCGGGATTAGGCCTAAGGCTTACGGAATAGCAGCCCAGGGCAACATGACACACTTCCACCCAGACAGCCATCCAGGTGGCACAGAACCCCAATCACCTGGCTTCACCCAAATAGGCTCTCTCAGCAGGCCAAGGGACCCAGGAAAATCCCTGCCCATTGGCTGAGACACTCCATTCATTCATAATCTGTCCTTGTCATCAGTAGGGATGAGCTTCGTGTTTGAGTCGAACCCGTGTTCGACTCGAATATCGTCTGTTCAATCGTTCGCCGAATTGCGAACGATATGGGCCGTTCGCGCCAAATTCGAGTGGCGCGTCACGGCCCATAATTCACTGCGGCATCGCAGTGCATTGCTGGCTGATGATTGGCCAAGCATGCACTATGACGCGCATGCTTGGCCACTCACAGCGCTGTCTGTACAGAGAGCTGTAATTGGCCAAAGCCAGGGTGGCTTTGGCCAATTATGGCTCAGGGGGTTTAGTACATGCCCCACACTATGTAAGGCCGCCTGCACGTCGGCCCTGTGTAGTGTGTTCTGGCGTTGAGAGACAGAGAGACAGTGTCATTTGATTTATGCTATAGATTAGGCAGGACAGTCAGTCAGCTGCACTTACAGTGTATTGTGTGTATATATATATATATATATATATATATATATATATATATATATGCATCCCAGGTTTTGTGTATATATATATATATATATATATATATATATATATATACACACACCGCAGGCAGCTATATTATTTACACGTTAGTGTAGTGTGACCTCTGCACAGTGTTCAGCTAAAGCTACCTGTAGAAGGTTGGTGGTGTTTTCCTGATCTTATCACGACCACAGGGAGCTACATTATTTACACGTTAGTGTATTGCAACCTCTGTACAGTGTTCAACTAAAGCTACCTGTAGAAGGTTGGTGGTGTTTTCCTGATCCTATCACTACCGCAGGCAGCTACATTATTTACAAGTTAGTGTAGTGCGACCTCTGCACAGTGTTCAGCTAAAGCTACAAGTTAGTGTAGTGCGACCTCTGCACAGTGTTCAGCTAAAGCTACAAGTTAGTGTAGTGTGACCTCTGCACAGTGTTCAGCTAAAGCCATTTGTAGAAGGTTGGTGGTGTTTTCCTGATCCTATCACTACTGCAGGCAGCAACATTATTTACACGTTAGTGTAGTGTGACCTTTGCACAGTGTTCAGCTAAAGCTACAAGTTAGTGTAGTGCGACCTCTGCACAGTGTTCAGCTAAAGCTACAAGTTAGTGTAGTGCGACCTCTGCACAGTGTTCAGCTAAAGCTACAAGTTAATGTAGTGTGGCCTCTGCACAGTGTTCAGCTAAAGCTATTTGTAGAAGGTTGGTGGTGTTTTCCTGATCCTATCACTACTGCAGGCAGCTACATAATTTACATGTTAATGTAGTGTGGCCTCTGCACAGTGTTCAGCTAAAGCTACCTGTAGAAGGTTGGTGATGTTTTCCTGATCCTATCACTACTGCAGGCAGCTACATTATTTACACATTAGTGTATTGCGAGCTCTGTACAGTGTTCAACTAAAGCTACCTGTAGAAGGTTGGTGGTGTTTTCCTGATCCTATCACTACCGCAGGCAGCTACATTATTTACACGTTAGTGTAGTGCGACCTCTGCACAGTGTTCAGCTAAAGCTACCTGTAGAAGGTTGGTGGTGTTTTCCTGATCCTATCACTACCGCAGGCAGCTACATTATTTACACGTTAGTGTAGTGCGACCTCTGCACAGTGTTCAGCTAAAGCTACCTGTAGAAGGTTGGTGGTGTTTTCCTGATCCTATCACTACCGCAGGCAGCTACATTATTTAAACGTTAGTGTAGTGCGTCCTCTGCACAGAGTTCAGCTAAAGCTACAAGCTAGTGTAGTGCGACCTCTGCACAGTGTTCAGCTAAAGCTACCTGTAGAAGATTGGTGGTGTTCTCATACTAATAATACTACAGGCAGGCAGTTGATTTTGCTAGCTGCAGTATAAATATATATATATATATATATATATATATATATATATATAAAAATATATATATTATATGTAGCTTAGTGCAGCTACATCTCTCTGCAGGCCATTAGTATGTCTGGAAGGCCAACAAGGAGACGCAGACAAGTCACAAGCCAATAAAAGAGGGCAAGCAGGCTCTGTGTCTAGAGGCAACAGTGCTGGTCGTGGATACGGTGCAACCTCATCAGCACATGGCCGTAGGACACGCTTGGCCTTTTTTTCGGCAGCTGGCCGCGTTGAGCCGCAACATGATGACTTTGTCGAGTGGGTAAAAAAGCCGTCATCATCCTCATCCTCTCTCACCCATGCTCAGGGTACTTTATCTGGCAAAGCAGCTGCCAACGCGGCCTCTTCCCTTGGCTCAATGGCATCAGTGACTCCTTCCCTAGCCCCACCATGTCCTCCTGAGGAGTCCCTCGAACTGTTTGACCACAGTGTTGGGTACATGCTCCAGGAGGATGCCCAGCGTTTAGAAGGCTCTGATGCTGATACTGAGCTAGATGAAGGCAGTAACGTGAGCACGGACAGAGAGGGTGCCCAAGAAGGACAGCAATCTGGCAGTCATGTTCCCCCTGCTGCAGCATACTGCCAGGTTTGCTCCAGTGATGAGGAGGGAGGGGGTGATGAGGTCACTAACTCAACGTGGGTGCCTGATAGGAGAGAGGAGGAGGCACATCACCGACGAGGCAGGATGCCCTCCAGGGGCCAGCCTAAGGGCAGCACACTGACTGCATCACACCTCAGAGCTCCGCATGTGCAGGGCGCTGCTGTCTCTGCACGTTATTCCAAAAGTTCTTTGGTGTGGGCCTTTTTTGAGACGAGTGCATCAGATGGCACCGCTGCTATTTGCAACATATATCTCAAGAATATCTCGCGTGGCCAAAACATCTCCTGCTTGGGCACCACATGCTTGACCAGACATATGTTGACCTGCCATGCAGTTTGTTGGCAAGCGTACCTAAAAGACCCACACCAAAAAACAAAGAGGACCTCTCCTTACTCCTCATCAGCTGGGATCTCAAACCCCACTATACCTTCAGTCCTCTCTGAGACCTGCACTGAGAGGTGTAGAATTAGGTGTGTCACAGCCAAGTACTTGCGGGCAATCTGCTATCGGTACACCGACGTCAGATTGTATCAGGCAAATTTCCCTGCCCCAGCTGCAGCACCACAAAAAGAAGTTCTCTCCCAGCCATCCACATGCCCAGTGATTGAATGCTAGTCGGCAAAATTGCTAGCACTTCAATTGCTACCTTTTCAGTTGGTAGACTCTGCCCCCTTCCGTGAGTTTGTGGAATGTGTGGTTCCTCAGTGGCAGGTTCCCAAACGCCACTTTTTCTCACGGAAGGCGATTCCGGCTCACTACTGGCATGTGGAAGACAATGTCTTGGCCTCGCTGGACAGGGCAGTCAGCGGTAAGGTGCATATTACCGCTGACTCATGGTCCAGCAGGCATGGACAGGGACGTTACCTAAGTTTCACGGCACATTGGGTGACTCTTCTGGCAGCTGGGAAGGATGCAGGACAAGGTGCAGTAGTGTTGGAGGTTGTTCTGCCACCACGCCTCCAAAATGCCGCTACTAGTGATTCTGACACACCTCTCTCCTCCACCCCCCCCTTCTTCTTCCTCCGTGGCCTCTTCCTGTGCTTTGTCTTCGGAACCAGCGGTGCTCCATAGGCGTTCAGGGGCTACGCAAGTACGCAGGCCAAAAGATGCCATGCGGAGCTTGAGGTGTGCTTGGGGGACAGGAGCCACACTGGGGCAGAGGTTCTGTCAGCTCTGCAGGGGCAGGTTCAGAGGTGGTTGACGCCAAGCCAACTTAAAGCAGGAATGGTGGTTTGCAACAATGGCACCAACCTCCTCTCCACCCTCCGACAAGGACAAATGACCCATGTACCCTGTTTGGTTCACGTCCTTAACTTGGTGGTGCAGCGGTTCTTGAGCAGGTACCTGGGCTTACAGGATGTCCTGAGGCAGGCCAGAAAGTTTGTGTGCATTTCCGCCGGTCATATAATGCCAGTGCTCGGCTCGCAGACCTCCAAAAGGAATTTAACCTGCCCAAGAACTGCCTAATCTGTGACATGCCCACCAGGTGGAACTCAATGTTGGCCATGCTGCAGCGGCTGCACACGCAGCAGAGGGCCATCAATGAGTACCTGTGCGACTATGGCAGCAGGACAGGGTGAGGGGAGCTTGGTTTTTTTCTCCCCACGCCAGTGGGCCATGATCAGGGATGCATGCGCTGTCCTGTCACCATTTGAGGAGGCCACGAGGATGGTGAGCAGTGACAGTGCATGCATCATTGACACTGTTCCCCTTGTCCGCCTGTTGGAGCACACGCTGCATAGAATAATGGACAGGGCACTTGAGGCAGAACAGAGGCAGGAAGAAGAGGACTTCCTTAGCTCTCAAGGCCCCCTTTATCCAGACAGTGTTCCTGCGTGCACGCCGATCACACAGGAAGAGGACGAGGAGGAGAATTGTGTCAGTATGGAGGTGGAGCCTGGCACTCAGCATCAGCAGCAGTCTTTAAGGGATCATTTACAGTCCCAAGAAACACATGGACTTGTACGTGGCTGGGAGGAGGTGGCTGCGGATCATGTCGTCCTTAGTGACCCAGAGGACTCCGGACCGAATGCCTCAGCAAACCTATGCTGCATGGCCTCCCTGATCCTGCAAAGCCTGCGGAAGGATCCTCGTATTCGTGGTATCAAGGAGAAGGAACAATACTGGCTGGCAACCCTCCTTGATCCACGTTACAAGGGTAAGGTTGCGGACCTTATCTTGCCGTTGCAGAGGGAGCAGAGGATGAAACATCTTTGGGAGGCCTTGCATCCCGGGCCAAAAAAAATGCTCTAAAATACGTTCTTTGGTCATTTCATAGGCCAGGTGACCCCCAGGGGATGTGTATGGACTAGATTCAACACTGTCCTCTTATAAGGGCCAGGCACCATGAGTTCCACAATCTCACCCTGAATTTTGTCAACCCGATACAACATGTCATGGTTAACTGCCATATGAGGAAACACATTCTCCAGCCCCGGGGCTACCTGGATCCCATTGTTTACCTTCACATTTTTGAAGGCTTGCTCAAGAGCAGAATTCTGTAACTGGGCAGTCCCCAAGTTTTTTGAGAGACCTCTAGCCTAGCACACTGGGCAACTCCAGGGTCTCGGGGGTCACCTCTGGTTCACCCACAGAGACGGCTAATGGAAAATACATATTTTCAGCAGTGGTACATAGGGTTGCCACATCATCCTTTTAAGGGATTGGGGATTCCCCTGCAGTCCCAGTCCAAGCTCAGGACTCTTATCCTTCCTACTGCAGAGTTCCTGGAACAGTGGAAAGTCTCTTCCCAGTATTATACTGTGCAATAGGATAAGGGACACAGCCACTGCATGGCAAACAGATCCTGAGCTGGTTTTAAAGGTCACCAGTGCTGTGGGGTACTTTTTACAGTCACCATGCACATATACCACTCCTACCTGATGCTGGGTCAGCTGTTTGGGGTCCACAAGTCGGGTATGGACCAGAGTGATTGGACTTCCAGAGTCCAGGAGGGCATGTACACTTTCCCCCCTTATCTTTACAACAGAGCTCATCATATATGGATCCACAACTAGGCCAAGTCGAGCAAACAAGGACATGCGGTATACGTCACACTCTATAGGCTCAGGGCAGCAGGACAGGGTCCTGGACAGACTCAGCAGACAAGTCGAAGTATGCCTTTTGGGAGTCTACTGTTAACAGTGGTGCAACAAGTGCAGCCCAGCGGACTTTAGGCCATGCCTGCCCCTCAGCAGTTCTCTCAAAAGTACATAACAAGGCCTCCACATCATCCTGGGATGTAATTTTTTTGTAGAAGGTGGCTCTTGGCGCCTGGCAGGTTGTCACCAGGGGACCCAGTGGAAACACTTGCAGTCTGGGGTGGCAGCCACTGTAGCACTTCTGCAAAGGCCTGTCAATCTTTCTCTTTTGCCTGAGCCAAAGCAGCCACTTGTGCCTCTGCTGCCTGAGCCAAGGCAGCCACTTGAGACCTAGCTACCTGAGCTAAGGCAGTCACTTGAGCATCCGTGCTCGCCAGCTGGGTAGCCAACAGTCTATTGTTTTCTTGTTGTGCAGCAGCAGCTTGCTGATGTTGGGCATCCAGCATTTTATTGGTTTCCTGTTGTGCCGCAGCCTGCTTATAAGCCTATTGCCGTGCTGCATTACTTAGGAGCAAAGCCCTTATCACATTCTCCATGCTGGATTTATTTCCAACGGATGTTGTCTCAAACTTGTCTTGCATACACACGGTCGCACAAATGTCGGAAATTTTCGATCGCCAAGAACGCGGTGACGTACGACAAGCCGAGAAAAATGAAGTTCGATTGGGCGTGGTCTGGACATGGCTGAGTGAGGTTGCTTTCTTCTTGAGCTCCCGGCCTCGTCCAGAAAACCCCGGCATACAACACCCTGCCTGAGGCATGCAATCAGCCAAAAGACATAGGACAAGAGCATCTACCCGGGGGACACCCGTCAGCAAAAGTCCCGGCGAGATCCGCCGCTATTAACTACAATTACAGGGCTCGTACCCCGGGACCACAGTTACGGCACCACGAGGCTCCCCACGAGGTGAGAGACAGAGGGCCCCAGGACAGTCTGAAGCCTGCTCCTCTCCGAACCCCCAGACTGCACAGGAACACCCTGCTGCCTCTT
This sequence comes from Aquarana catesbeiana, assembly GCF_042186555.1. Classification (NCBI taxonomy): domain Eukaryota; kingdom Metazoa; phylum Chordata; class Amphibia; order Anura; family Ranidae; genus Aquarana; species Aquarana catesbeiana. Next base: position 467,304,375 of record NC_133325.1, read on the forward strand.
ACAAGAGCTCTCATCAAACCACGATGGCGTCGCCACAACCACCGGACCCGGTTCTGTTTGACCAAGACATTAGAAGCCTACTCCAGGCTCTCCCCACCAGATCGGACATTGAGGCACTTATCCTCAAGCTGGAAGAAACACACCGCCGTGACATACAAGAAGTCAGAGGAGAAGTCTCGACTTTGTCGGAGCGGGTGTCTTCTGGGAAGACCTCGGTCACTTTACTGACGGACCGGATTACAGCACTGGAGCAGGCCAGAGACCAGAGAGACGCCGCCATTGCCCTGCAGCTGCACCTGGAAGACGTGGAAGACCGCAGCCGCCGGGAAACAACTTGGGGCTGCGGGGGATTCCAGAGACGACTTCACAGGAGAGCCTCGGGGAGACAGTACGGGAGATCTTCCGCACGGTACTAGAGGAGCCTAGCCTGGAGATCGAGCTAGACAGGGTCCACAGAGCTTTGGGCCCCAGATCTGAAGACCCGACCAGACCGCGTGATGTAGTTTGCAGACTACATCGCTACACCCAAAAAGAGAGCATCCTCCGACGCGCCTGGAAACACGGCGATGTGGAACTGGAAGGCACACGAACGAAGATCCTGCCGGACTTATCCAGAGCAACCCTGAAACGAAGAGCCCTCCTACGCCCACTATTGGACCTGGCGAAACAGAAGGGACTCACGTACAGATGGGGTTACCCCCTCTCGGTGCTGTTCCGCGGAGCGACGGGGTCCTTCTCTCTCCAACGCCAAGGTGACCTCCCTGCTCTCTTCCGCTTTATGGAAACGGAGCCGATCCAGGTACCAGACTGGCTTCAGTTTCTCCCTCGTCCATCCAGCAGATCGGGCCTTCTGAGGCCACGTGAGCCCCTGCCACCGCGACAGCAAAGGAACAGGCGCAGGAGCCGGTCTGCTTCGGGAGGAGAGCCACGTGAGTAGGCCTTTGGCCGCCCATCCCTGTTCAGACACAATCCCTTGATGTTTTGCGGGCAGCCCCCCTTGTTTCAACAGATAGACTATATCCCCTGAACACTTAGCCCATCGCCATAGATGTCTGACAAGCTAACTGATGGTTCCCTGGGCGCGGAACTACCCATAAACCATATGTGTCAGACTTACCGCCCCCCGAACCGTTCAGCACCAATATCCCCATATCTGCCCCCCCTTGGGTGATATAATCGGGCTGAGGGAACTTTTACTCTGCTCTCCGAGGAGCTCCACCAGGCCCGGGGCACTATAAGACTGACAATATATGCAGCGCTTGGAAGTGGAATCCCCCACAGGAACTCACCATGAACCCCTCCCCCCCCGAAGATAGAGACCCATTACTCCACAGGAAGAGGAATAAGAAACGTCCCCTCTGACAACAACCACCGTTCACACGAATGACACTCCTGCAGGAGACCAGTCTCTTTTTCCACCACTAGGGGGGTGTGAACAATTTAGAAGCTCAGTCCCTGGGGCCGGAGGGAGCTTCATTAACCACTTCCCGCCCGCCCTATAGCGGATTGACGTCCGGGAAGTGGTTCTGTTATCCTGACTGGACGTCATATGACGTCCAGCAGGATAACATGCCACAGCACGCCCCCGGGGGCGCGCATCGCGGCGATCGGTGGAGCGGTGTGTCAGTCTGACACACCGCTACACTGATCTTGGTAAAAAAGCCTCCGGCGGAGGCTCTTTACCACGTGATCAGCCGTGTCCAATCACGGCTGATCACGCTGTCAATAGGAAGAGCCGTTGATCGACTCTTCCTCACTCGCGTCTGACAGACGCAAGTAGAGGAGAGCCGATCGGCGGCTCTCCTGGCAGGGGGGGTCTGCGCTGATTGTTTATCAGCGCAGCCCCCCCTCAGATGACCCCACTGGACTACCAGGGATGCCACTAGGACCACCAGGGAAGGGGCAACATGGATGGCCAGGTATGTACCCCATGGCCATCCACATATGCCCAATCTGTGCCAATCAGTGCCCACAAATGGGCACTGATTGGCACTATTATGTCAATGATATGCCCAGATCTGCCCAGCAATGCTTTATCAGTGCCACCTGTCATTGCCCATCTGTGCCACCTGTCATTGCCCATCGGTGCCACCTGTCATTGCCCATCGGTGCCACCTGTCATTGCCCATCGGTGCCACCTGTCTGTGCCCATCAGTGCCCACCTATCAGTGCCCATCAGTGCCACACATCAGTGCCACACATAAGTACCCATCAGTGCCACCCATATATACCAATCAATGCCACCTACGAGTGCCCATCAGTGCCGCCTATGTGTGCCCATCGGTGCCACCTATCAGTGCCCATCAGTGCCGCATACCAGTGCCACCTATCAGTGCCCGTTAGTGCCACCTCATCAGTGCCACCTCATTGGTGCCACCTCATCGGTGCCCATCAGTGCCGCCGTATCAGTGCCCATCAGTGCAGCCATATCAATTTTCGGTCTTTTTTTATTTGTTGCGCAAAAAATAAAAACCGCAGAGGTGATCAAATACCACCAAAAGAAAGCTCTATTTGTGGGAACAAAATGATAAAAAAATTTGTTTGGGTACAGCGTAGCATGACCGCGCAATTGTCATTCAAATTGCAACAGCGCTGAAAGGTGAAAATTGGGCTGGGCGGGAAGGTGTATAAGTGCCTGGTATTGAAGTGGTTAAATACAATGGGGGAAATGACAAGTTATGTCACTCAGAACCTCTGAGCTTTGTCCATCACGTGGCAATTATTACCCGAGGGCTTGCCTGCCCGCTCTTTAGCTTTAGCTATTTCTAACTTGTTTTAATATATTTTAGTTTATTTCATGTTTATTTCACACGGCCTGATAGCATGTTCATGGTCTACGCCCCCAGCGCATATTCCCCTTTGATGTAGCTGTGGGCGTGGCCTCGGGGATGTGTGGCCCTGGATAGAGGTGGGATGTTAGTCTGCACTGTTATACTTGTTGACATCATACGGTCAGGGTACCCACATTGGTGCCTAATTATACATGCATAAGTTCATATGTCTGATAACTTTATTTGTTTTTTCTTTTTTATTACCTAAAACGATTGTTTGCTTTATTACCAGTAATATGTTATACTTAAATGACAACCTTAGAATGCCGGGGGGTGGACGGAGGGACACGGGGACTCTTCACTCGGCCCTGTCTATCCACCGTCCCAATTAGGTTCGCGCTCCGTACGCGGCATTTGTCCGAGGAGCGTAACAGCCGTTTGGGCTACACTAGATCCTCTCATTTGGCGACACACTCTAGTGTCTGCCTCCTTCTCTCTTCAACCTCTTCTGTAACCTACTAGAAACTCGCCTCTTTCTTATTCACTAACCTCTTCCCCCCTTTTACTTACCCTCCTCCCCCCCCCCCTTTTTTTTTTTTTTTCTCTCCCCATCCCAATCTCCCCTCCCCACCCCCACCAACATCTTACAGAGATGGATGCACTGAATATAATCTCCTTCAATGTGAAGGGCCTAAACACACCAGAGAAGAGACGAATCTTGCTGCATGATATGCGCCGCAGAGGTGCTGACATTGTACTTCTCCAGGAAACTCAACTTAGAGAGGGGTCCCTACCGACACTTCAAAATAAATACTACCCGATTGTGTATCACTCGAAATACAAAGAAGCTAAATCCAGGGGAGTGTCGATCTTGATCTCGGCAAAAATCCCATGGACACACACAGATGTAAAACTAGATAGAGAGGGGAGATCTCTTTTCCTGAAGGGCCGGATAGGTGATGTAAAAATAACCCTGGCCAACTTGTATGCCCCCAATATACACCAAGATACATTTATAAAGAAACAGCTAGACCTACTCCTACAATTCTCAGAAGGACAACTGATCATAGGCGGGGACCTGAACATCCCACTCACACCCACGGAAGACACTTCCACTGGAACGTCTTCGTCCTCACGGGATCTACGTAAACGACTTAGCGCGACACTGCACTCCCTGCAACTAATCGACGTCTGGCGTCTTTTTCACACAGGAGAGAGGGACTACACCTTCTTCTCTAAACCACATCAGTCATACTCTAGGATCGACTATTTCCTTTTTTTTTTTTTTTTTTTTCTTTTTTTCTTTTTCTTCTTGCCACTTCAGAAAATTCTTAGAGAGACTAATTCAGCTTTCTCGCTCATAAGTATCTCTTCTTATCTCTTCATCACTGTGGCGTATTTATTTTTATTTCCCACGGGGGGTCAAGACAGGGGTTTACATAGAATAATTATATAAAACTTAGCCTCACCTATTAAGGCGTAACCCTTAATTCTCCTTATCTAAAATTTTATCTTTATTTATGAAACTCTCTGTTTCACCTATCTAAAAGCAAAGAAAAAGAAAAGGCAAAGAAACCGCACACGTATATATATAAATATATAACCCCTCCCCTCCCTCCCCCCCTCCCTCCCCCCCTCCCTCCCCCCTCCCCCCCCCCACCCCCCACCCCTGTGCACTGCCCATGGTCTTATTTAGTGGGTAGTTACATCTTGATTTTTTCCGCATAACTCCATGTTTTTTTAAACTCCTTCCAACATTTCCAATTGTCTACTTCTCTCTTTTCCTCTTTATACAAAGAAAACTGCTCCATGGTGTGGGTCTCCTCCACGGCATTTATCCAGTCCCACACCTCTGGACTTTCTTTTCCCCACCAGTTTTTGGGGATTAATCTTTTTGCTGCATTCAATAGATGTGGAACCAGAGATGTTTTATATTGTTTCACACTTCCTTCTATGCCGTGGAAGAGAACCACCCATGGGTCCTCCTTCACCTCTATTTTTGTAATCTCCTTTATCAAACTCAGAATTTTTTTCCAATATTTCCTAATTACCGGGCAATTCCACCATAAGTGAGCCATAGTGCCCATCTCTCCACATCCCCGCCAGCACTCTGCCGATTTCCCCTGTTGGAATTTACTCATCCTATCTGGCGTTGCGTACCACCTTGCCATGCATTTATAATTCATCTCGGCCGTTTTTGTATCTGCCGCTGAGCTATGGGCTAGGCTGAGCATTTTATTAATCGTGTTAGTGTCTTTTTGTGTTCCCAACTCCTTTTCCCAATTTCTGATGAATGTGGGTACCTCTGTTTCTTCTACTTTTAATAATAGTTTATATAGCTTGGATATTGTGTTTTTTGTCTTTTCCGCGCAACATAATTTTTCTAGTTCTGTCAAGTTTTCTCCAGATCTTATTGGTTGAGGTAAATTTTTCACGAAGCGATCTAGTTGCATGTACCTCCATTCATTTATCACCCATGTGTCTGTGTTTTCTTTCAATTCAGCTATTGTGACTATTTTCCCTTTATTAAGTATTTCTCTAAGCTGTACTTTATCTTTTTTTATCCAGTTCCCCCCTATATCTCTTTTCCCTGGTGCAAAATATTCATTCTCCTTTAATTCTATCAGAGGAGAATTAAAAGTCTTATCTAACTGTTTATATGCTACCTCCCATGTTTTTAAAACTATTTTTGTCAAACCGTGTGTTTCCTCATCTACCGTTCTGTGACTCGGAGGGTTCCAAATTATAGATCCTAAGCGTGTTTTACTGTAGTGATTCTCTATATTCACCCATCTTTTTTCTTGGTTATCCCTAGCCCATTCTATTGCTCTTGACATAATTATTGCTTTGTAATATTTTAGGATATCTGGGACCGCGAGGCCTCCTTTGGCTCTATCTTGTTTTAGTGTCTTGAGAGATATTCTTGATCTTTTGTTCTTCCATATTATGTTAGAGATTATTGATTTCAGCTTTCTAATATATTCCTGTGGGAGTCTAATGGGCAACATTTGGAATTTATACGTGATCTTAGGTAAGAGGACCATCTTTATGGCGTTAATACGCCCCATCCATGAAAGAGGTTTTATCTGAAGTTTTTTCCCTTCCCTCCTTATTTCCTCTAAGAGATGGATATAGTTTTTCCTATATAACTTTTCCGGGGAGTTCGAAAGCATTATTCCCAGATATTTAATCTCTTTTTTCCAACAAAATTGGAAATCTCTCTTCAGTTTTTCCTCCTCTGTTTTACTCACTTTTATCTTCAAGATTTCTGATTTCCCCATATTGATCTTAAAGTTTGTTATTTCTCCATATTGTTTTAATATTTTGACCAATCTTGGTAGTGTATTTCCGGGGTTACTTATATAGAAGAGCACGTCGTCCGCATAAGCAGCCAGTTTGTGCTCCTCTTTTCCCACCTTGAATCCTTCAATATCAGGGTTATTTCTAATTGTTGACAGGAGGGGTTCTAGGGCCAGCACGAAGAGAAGGGGGGACAGGGGACATCCCTGTCTTGTCCCTCTCTTCATCTCGAAAGGTGATGACAGGGTTCCATTGATCTTAATGGCCGCCTTAGGTTTCCTATAGAGTGCTTTAATCCATCCTATCATCTTGGGGCCGATTCCAATTATTTCTAGGGTTCTAAACAGGAACTCCCAGGCCACCCTGTCAAACGCCTTTTCGGCATCACTTGACAAGAGCAGACCTGGGAGTCCCTCCTCCCTTCTCTTCTGGAGCAACAGTAGGGTTCTCACCCCATTGTCTCTTCCTTCCCTTCCCGCTATAAAGCCTACTTGGTCCGGATGAATCACCCCATTCATCAGTTCTTTTATCCTTGTGGCCAATACTTTTGAGTATATTTTTGTATCTACATTAATCAGTGATATCGGTCTGTAACTCGCGCATAAAGTTGCATCTTTGGCCTCTTTGGGGATTACGGTGATTGTAGCAAAAAGCGCCTCATTACTTAATTCATATTCACTTCCCACCCCGTTCATGTACTTACACATTTTCGGAACTAGTATGTCTTTAAATTTCTTGTAGTAATATGTGGTGAACCCATCCGGACCCGGGCTTTTCCCCTGTGTACTATCTGCTATTGCTCTATATATCTCCTCCTCTGTAATTGGTTTCTCCAGAGCCTCTCTAGCATTTTTTGTAATTTTAGTTAATTTGGCGCTTTTTAAGAACTCCTCTATTTTCCTGTTTTTGCTTTCCTCCATTATCTGGTCTCCTTTAATCTCCTCCGTATATAGTTCACTATAGTAGTTTTTAAATACTTCCCCAATCTCTTTGGTTTCATACACCATCTTCCCATGTTTATCCTGTATCTTTCCTATAAAGTTAAGGGCTTTTTTTTTCCTGAGCATTCTGGCTAAATGCTTTCCCGCCTTATTTCCATACAGATATCTTTCTTTAGCTATTTGGTTAAATTTTTCCTTTGTTTCTTGTTCCATCAGCTTTTTTAATTCATCCCGTTTATTTATCAGTGCGAGGTATGTTGTTTGGTGGTGTCCTCTGTGTTTTTTATGTTCTTGTTCTAAGTTAAAAATTTCTTTTATAACATTTCCCATCCTGTTTTTCCTTTCCCTCTTTCTCCTTGCTCCCTCTTTTATTATTATTCCCCTTATGTAGGCTTTATGTGCTTCCCAAGTCACCGATCCCGATGTATCTCCTGTTTCATTTGTTTCAAAATAGTATTTTAGCTCTCTCTCTATTTTTTTGGAGATTTCTTCGTTTTGTAATAGATCTTCGTTTATTCTCCACAATGATTGCCCCCCTTGTGCCCTATTAATCTGCATCTCCATCTCAATAGGGGCATGGTCTGATATTGTGATTATTCCTATTTTTGAACCTACTATCCTATCTAAAAGTCTATGGTCTACTAATATGTAGTCAATCCTAGAGTACGTCCGGTGCACAGGGGAGTAGAACGTATAGTCTCGTATTTTACCATTCATAACCCTCCAGATGTCTACCAGTTGATTTTTATGTAGTTCCTGTTTTATCTTCCTCATCTGTCCGTTATTCGTCCCCTGTGCCCCGGACGTACTGTCGATCTCTGGTTCTAAACACACATTAAGGTCCCCCATTACTATGAGTTCTCCCTTCTTGAAATCCATTAATTTCTCTAATGTGCCCTTGAGAAACCTTACTGGGTTTTTGTTGGGGGCATATATGTTGGCAAGGGTACATTCCATTCCTCCGAGTATTCCTTTGAGGAATAAAAATCTCCCTCCTGGGTCCTGCATCATACCTCCTAGTTTAAACTGTACCCCTTTGGCCAATCCTATTGCCACTCCCCTTGCTCTATTCGATATTGCATCTCCATAGAACCAATTCGGGAATTCTTTTGATCTTAATCTAATATTTGATTCATGTGTTAAATGGGTCTCCTGCAGGGACACTACCCCTGCTCCATAGGTTTGTAGTTCCCTCAAGATTTTATGCCTTTTTAGATTTGAGTTTAACCCTTTTACGTTATAGGAAAGAAATTTCAATGTTGTCATTTTTCTGAGTTTGCTATCTTTTGTGCCTTTAACCTACCTTGAGCTACCCCTTTTTCTATCTGGGCAAGTGCACACTGTACCCCCCCTACTGCCCGTTCCCCTTCCTCCCCCCCCCTCCCCCCATCCATCCTCCCCCCATCCATCCTCCCCCCTCCCTGAGCCACCCCTCCTTCTATCCCGACATATGCATCATGTGCCCCCCCTCCTCCCCATCCCCCCCCCATCCATCTCCCCCCCTCCCTCCCCCTTCCCTCCTGGCCCCCTGTGGGCCCCTCGTTTGTTCGGCGCCCCAAACATCAGGGCGACCAACAAACCTATTTGTCCCAAGGTATGGGACCCAGTGTACCCTCTCACCCCTTCCTTAGATTGGAAAATTTGAAGGGGTGTTGACCTGCTATCTTCTGTTTTACGTGATCTGTGTGCTCTTCCCCCCTAATCCCCCCCCGTCCAGCCCGGTATATCTGGTATTTGCAAGTCTAGTTTTCCACAGAACCCTTCCAGATCTTCAGGAAAGCGCAATTTCGCTGATCTCCCCTCTTTGTATCCTATCAGGCAGGCTGGGAACCCCCAGCTATATCTGATGTTTTGTTGCCTCATCTTTTCTAAGAGTGGTTTAAGGTGTCTTCTTCTTGTTAAGGTTTCTTGAGATAGATCGGCGTACACCTGTATCTCCGTACCCTCATATACCAGGGGTGATTTTCTCCTTAACTTTCCCCAGATCTCCGACTTATCTTCATAAAATCTAAATCTAATAATAATGTCCCGTGGTCTTTCTTCTGAGTTTCTCCGGTGTCCGACTCTATGTATTCTTTCTATCCTTAGGGGTTCTTCGTCCTTTTTATCTATAAGGGGGCCAAATACTATTGAGCACATTTTCCTTAGATCTTCTCCCTCTTTTTCTGGGACTGATCGTAGCCTTATATTCTGTCTTCTGTTTCTATTTTCCTGATCTTCTATTTTATAAAGGATTTCCTTCTGTATTTGTTTTGCTGTTTTCATTTGCTGTTTAAGGGTTTCCAGTTCTTTCTTTTGATTCTCTACCGTTTTTTCTGTTTCTTCTACCCTGTCCAGGAGGCTTCCCAGATCTCCTCTCATCATACTGATGTCTGCTTTGATCGACTTTTCTAGCCTCAATAGCATCTCGTTCATCTCTTCCTTTGTGGGGGGGAGAGACTCGGGTGGTCTCCCCTCTATCCTACTACTCTCCAACTCCCCTTCTGATGTAAACTCTTCCCTGGAGTGTTCTGGGGTCTCCCCCACCTTTTTGTCCGTCCCTTTTTTATTTTCCATCTTCGCTTTCCCCTGCTTCTCCGCTTCTAGGTTTCTTGGGCTAGCTCCTTGTGTCATATACTGCTTCAGTGTACTAGTCCCTAGTTTATCTTTTGGGGATTTAAGGGCACCTCCTCTTGTCGCTTTATTTGTGCTTTTACTCATTTTTGCCTTCTTTGTTACTCTTATTCGTTTACCCAGTCTTATTTCCTTGCTCCCCCTTTTTTAGTGGGGAGAGATATATCTGAATGTATGGAGGGGCCGCAGGCAATTTATGAGGATGGGCAGTAAGGATGGTGGTTGCGAGCGTTGCTCCAGGTTACCCCTATCCGGGGGTACCCGTATATCAGTCCTGTTTGTGTTTTTGTATTAATCAGGTGTAATAATCAGGTGGTCCCCAGCTAAATGTGTTTTTTGCGTGTTATACTTCTGCTGGTTTCTTTAAACTTTGACCGTTTTAACCTTTAAATAGATGTTGTTCTTTCAGATCTGCCTCCCAAACACTTTATGCTGACAATACAGGGAACTGCTGGGGTTCATATATATTCCTTTTTACACACAGTCCAGCTTTAAGTCCTTACGGATAATAAATCCTCTGATCAGCCACTCTGGATGCAGGGGGAACAGGAGAGGGGGGGGGACAGGGGGGGGGGGAGACCAAAAGAGGGGGGGGGGGGGGGGTGAAGCCAAGACTTGCAACTGTTTTACAAATTACTTTCAAACACAGTCCCTTGACCTTCAGTCACCTTATCAGCTTTTTCAGTAGTGTATTTCTCAGTTGTTTCAACTCATATTTAAGACTTTCTTCCTTTCATAGTACGCTTGGCTTCTATAGATTTACATGTAATTTATCCACATCCCTCCCATCCATCCACGTCTTACCCTCTCCACTCTTTGCGGCTCCGTGTCTCTGGCAGTTTCGTTTTTGCTTCCTCCTATGTTATAGCTGCAAATCACTGCAAACAATAAATCTTACCAGCCGCCCGGCAGGCAAGGGAGACGGAGGGGGAGAGAGGGAGGGGGAGGGGAGGGGAGGGGGGACGGGAGATTGAAGCTTGTTGCTGTTTCACAGATCACTCACGGTTCTCCTTTTTATCTTACTGCTCCGGTCGCTTCTCTGGAGGTATGATTTTTCATGGAGCTGTCATTTTTCCTCATTGGCAAGCTGGGGGCTGAAGTTCTCCTCCTGTTGTGTTGTGAACGCTGACGGCTTCACAGAGCATTCCTCGAGGCAGCGTCTTGCTGGTACACTGGGATCCCTCCCTCTGTGACGGACGTTACATTCTCACGTCCTCACTTCCCACACCCTCCTAGGATCGACTATTTCCTAATCCCTCACAGACAACTGCAAGCGATTAAAGAAACCACAATAGGTTCAATCACGTGGTCAGACCACGCCCCGATTACTCTTCGCTACGCCCTCACTGACACCCTACGGACTCAGAGATCACCATGGAGACTAAATGAAGGCCTCTTGAAAGACCCAGACGTCTTAGCAGAAGTCACCAAGGAAATAGGTCACTATTTCGCTTCAAACGACACTCCTGACTGCGACACTGGTCTGATATGGGAAGCGCACAAGGCTGTAATCAGGGGGATTCTCATTAAACATGGCTCACATATTAAGCAGCAGAGGACTTCACAACTGAATGCACTCCTAAAGACCCTAGAAACATTAGAGACACAACATAAACAAACACCCACAAGACAACTAGAAACAGAATTAAATTTAGCTCGCATGCAAGTCACCGACATATTGCGATACAAAGCAAAAGCTACATTACAGATTTCTCGCAGGAGAATATATGAGTCAGGCAACAAATGCGGAAGATTGCTAGCCCAGTCCCTCCGGGAACAGAGACTTGCCTCATACATTCCACACATCAAGTCTACTACAGGCCAGAAAATTTCCCTACCCCATCAGATTGCCCAGGAATTTTGCTCCTATTACTCGTCTCTATATAATCTGACTGAGACACAAACCCCCTCAGAGGCAACAACGGAATACATTGCGACTTCCCTCATGCGGTCCCTCCCGGAGGAAGCCAAATCGATTTTGGATGATCCCATTACCCTGCCCGAACTCCAAACTGCATTAAAAAATTCTAAAACAGGGAAAGCCCCAGGACCAGATGGCCTCACCAACACTTACTACAAAACTTTTTTACCCTCATTAGGTCACATGATTAGACTTTATAACGATCTGGGCGCAGGGGGCAGGTTCCACAGAGCCACACTGCAGGCACAGATTTCAGTCATTCCGAAAGAAGGTAAAGATCCAGGCCTATGCGGTTCTTATCGCCCAATCTCCCTCCTAAACACAGACCTAAAACTCCTCACAAAAATCATCGCCACAAGGCTCCAACAACACCTTCCCTCGCTTATACATTTAGACCAGGTAGGATTTGTCCCGACGAGAGAGGCCAGGGACAACACGACTAAAGTCCTTAATCTACTTCATATCGCAAACAGCACTAAAACCCCATGCGTGTTCCTCGGGACAGACGCCGAAAAGGCTTTCGACCGAGTTAGCTGGCAATTCATGTTCGCAACGTTGAGACACATCGGACTAGGAGACAAAATGTTAAATTGGGTAACTGCGGCCTACCTGAACCCAACAGCAGGAGTCCGGGCTAATGGGGGTAGTGTCCAAGATTTTTCCAATTACGAACGGGACTCGTCAAGGATGCCCACTATCGCCCCTGCTCTTCGCACTATCCCTGGAACCCTTCTTATGTCACGTCAGGCTTAATCCCGACATCTCAGGAGTAGAAACCGACAGGGAACAATTCAAAGTTTCCGCATATGCGGACGACCTGATGTTTTCCCTTACAAAACCCATCACCTCACTCCCTAACCTTATGAAAGAATTCCACACTTACAGACAACTAGCTAACCTGAAGATTAACTTCAGCAAGTCTGAGGCGATGGGTATAGGAATTCCCCAAACTCAACTCCCACACCTCCAATCCAGCTTCCACTTCAAATAGACATCTACAGCCCTGAAGTACTTGGGCACGCAAATACCCCCGAAGCTTTCCCAGCTATACAAACTCAACTTCCCACCCCTTTTAAATAAGGTCAAACAACTACTAGTCAAATGGGGCAGCGGTTTACATTCCTGGTTCGGTCGATGTAGCATTCTCAAAATGTCGATCCTACCCAAATTCTTATATATCATGCAGGCCATCCCAATACGCTTTCCAGTAGACTACTTTAACCAGGTGAGAACTGCCTTCACACATTTCCTTTGGGCGGGGAAGAAACCACGTCTACACCGGAGAATCCTCACATTGCCTAAGCTCAATGGGGGCCTGGCGATGCCAGATCTTCAAACTTACTATAGAGCGACCCACCTGAGTAGACTCATTGATTGGTGCCGCCACACAAACACCAAATTATGGACAAGACTTGAGCAGGCACAAAGTGAGATTCCCTTGCACAGGGCTCCATGGTGTCACGCCTCCCTCCCAACGGGAATCACACGCCATCCGCTAATAGGTAACACATTACGGGTTTGCTCACAATTGATCCATACCTCCCCCACTTCTCACGTAACTCACCACTCAGACCCATATTGGGTAACCCTCAGTTCCAACCAGGACTACAAGATAGAAAATTTCTGAAACTGTGAGAAGAGGGTTTGTACCAAGCATCACACTTTAGCACCCAGGGGAGGTGGAAGACGCTCTCGGAACTCACTGATCCAGAAGGACAGTTCCGCTTAGATTTTCTCAGAGCACTACAGCTACATCACTTCTTAAGTAACCTACCGCCACCACAGGAGGCTAACCAAACCCTCACAACCATGGAAGTTCATTGTTCAGAGACAGGGGACCTGCCACACGCTCTCTCACTTACCTACAAACTGCTTATTACACCGCCGGGGGATTATCAGGTACATAGTCTCACCAGATGGGAAAAAGAACTAAACTGCAACTTCACAACCAATAAAAGGCAACAAATCCTAACCTTCACTCATAAATCTTCTATTTGCTCCAAAACCCAGGAAACAAATTATAAAATCCTCACACATTGGTACAGAACACCTGCACTACTTAAAACAATCTTCCCCTCCACGACAGATGTCTGCTGGAGATGCCAGGAAGAAAGGGGTACGCTCATCCATATTTTTTGGTTCTGTACCCCAATCCAGATCTTCTGGAGAGAAGTACGCCAGATAACCCAAAAATTCACTGATCGCATAGTGCCTAATGACCCGGCTTACTTCCTTTTGCACGCCACCGACATACTCGCCCGATCCTATAAGAAATCAATTATAAGGCATTTATTGGACGCAGCGAAGGCATGTATCCCCTCATTCTGGAAAACCGCTCAAACACCACCCATAGCCTTTTGGCTTCAAAAAGTCGAGGAAATAAACCAGATGGAGGACTTAATCCTCACTAGCCTAAATAGGCAGGAGAAGTACACCAAGACCTGGCAGCTTTGGAACATCTTCAAATACTCCGAAGAAGGGAAAACTCTTCTTGGCAAGTAACTCCATTTCACACCAGGTGGTTGGAAATGGAGAACCACAGACGCCGGCCCAACTCCATCTCTGTGGGTTGTTACCCTGACCCCCCCCCTCAATCCCGAACTCCCTCCCCTCCCTTACCTCTCCCACTTCCCCCCCCACCCTACCCCCCCCTTTTCCCTCCCCCCTACCTCACTTATCCGTTTCTACTCTGACTTTTCTTTGCTGATAATCTACTCTCTCAATCTTTTCAAAATATAAAAAGGACAGAAAATCGTTCACGAAAGGAATATTATATCCAGAAATATCCATATTCTAAAACAGGGTATACAACTGGATAGAGAACAAGAAACAGACAGCACCCTTACCTATGACCTCTGAATATAATATATAAGTTACTCACACTAATACTCTGTTATATATCATATAAGGTTTATAGTAATATTGAACAGCTTATTTTGCTTAACACCTTCGCATTTCATAACTGTATGTGAATAACTGTCTTTATTGTTGTTAATGCAACTATACCATGTTATGCATATCCCGGTGAACCGGTTTTCGGATACAAATAAATAATTTTGAAAAATGAAGTTCAATAGCCAGTGCGGCTCTTTTGCTTGATTCTGAGCATGCATGGACTTTTGTGCGTCGGAATTGTGTACACACAATCGGAATTTCCGACAATAAAGTTTTTTGTCGGAAAATTTGAGAACCGGCTCTCAAATTTTTGTTGTCGGAAATTCCGACAGAAAATGTCTGATGGAGCCTACACACACAATCGGAATTTCTGACAACAAGCTCACATTGAACATTTGTTGTCGGAAATTCCAACCGTGTGTACGCAGCATTAGAATGAATGCAGGGGCGTTTTATGAAATTGGTGGGCCTGCGTGGAAGATCCTAAGTTGGGCCCCAATGCTTTGTGCACTGTGGCAAAGGGTAGGCATGGTTTTCATTGTGGCTGGGTTGTTCCGATCTCAAAACACTGACTATGTGTGGTTCTAAACGGACAGCTAAACACTTGTCAGAGACTCCAGTAAACGGAAGCCCAATGCTTGATTTGTCTACCGAAGTAATCCAACTTTATTTTAGTTTTTTTGTGAAACTGCAATACAATACAATAACAAGATATCAGTACACATAGAATAACTAATCTAGCATAAATGACAGATGACACAACAGAAAGACACTTACAGGTGATGATGTCTCAAGCCCCTTGGGACAGAAACAGACATGCTGCATCCATGTAGAATGACAATCTAAAATGGCTGAAGAACTTCCTGAACCAAAGGTCACATCTTGTATGAGAAATTTACATGACTGAAGATAAAGCTGCTACAGACTTTGGCCACTAGATGGCAGTGGTAAACTACACATTCTATATAAGTAATTATAACTTAATTAGCTTGCAAAGGCATCACACTCCCTGTCTGATATAATACATTATATCACTATTTATACATATCTACTGTACAGGGAAAAACACACTCATAAGAAAATACGTTCCCGTCTAGAACTGGTAACATAAACTAAAACATGAGTCCACAATATCGTGTCTCTTGGCTATGGTACTTCAAGCTGGAAGCCCACATGAAGAAATAGTTTTGTCCTTAAACCCATCTTCAGATTGGAGAAGCCGCACTAGGCCAAACTATCTCCAATGCCAATTGTAATCCACAAGATGAATTTTAACTCTTGGCGAAAGTCACATCTGAAAGCTGTCAGTGACGAGCTCTATATTATGTATTGTTTCAACAACATAACAGAAACGCCTGTTCAAAGGAGAACAATGACATCCGAAACTGGTCTGGCGTACACTTTAACAGTCCCTTGTTTTGTCACTTTGACTTCAACCTTTCTGACATTACCATCTTTACTTGTCAACATATTAGTGACAATTCCCATAGGCCAGTTGTTTCTGCTTTCTTGACAATCTTTCAATAACACAACATCTCCAACTTAACATTGGGACTGGTCTTATCCCATTTCCTGCGACTTTGTAAGGTAAACAAGTAATCTCTCCTCCATCTCTTCCAAAACACATCAGCCAGACACTGGACTTGTTTCCATTGCTTTACATGAAGTTCTGTTGTACTAAAATCTCCACGAGGGGCCGACACAGAGTCTACCTTTTGGGTCAAGAGCATAGCAGGAGTGGGAACTGTTGGATTATCTGGATCTGTAGATATTGTACCAAAGGTCTTGCATTAATGATGGCCATAACTTCTGCCATGAAAGTACTCAGTCTCATGAGTCAAACGAGTAGGTTTAGCTTGGAGTAACATTGCATCCAAAATGCGTCTAGCTACACCTATTAACCTTTCCCAAGCACCTCCCATGTGAGATGAGTGTGGAGTGTTAAAGATCCATGTGCATCCTTTGTCTTCAAGATAGTCTAGAAGTTCTACATCATTTGAACATATATGCAGTTCCTTGCATGCTCCTACAAAATGAGTACCTCTGTCCGAGCGAATTAACTTAGCCAGACCATGAACAGAAAATAGTCTTAGGGCGTTGATGAAACTGGATGCTGACATGGACTCAATCAATTCTATATGCACTGCTCTTGTAGAAAGATATGTGAAAAGAACAGCCCAACGTTTGTTGTCAGCGCTACCTCCTCTAGTTCGGCGTGTTACAACTGCCCAGGGACCAAACACATCAACACCCACACTAGTGAATGGAGGCTCAGGATTGACTCTATCTTTTGGTAACTCTGCCATCTTTTGGCTTTCCAATCTCCCTCTGAGTTTACGACACATTTGTGAATGATTGCAGACACTAGACGTTTTCCACCAAGAATCCAGAAACCTGCAGCTCGGATTGCACCTTCTGTTATGTGGCGCCCTTGGTGAACTATTTGATCGTGATAATGTCTTACAATCAAAGTAGCAATATGGTGATCATGAGGAATGATGACAGGCTGCTTCTCCTCATCTGACAGCGTGGCAAAGGATAAACGGCCACCTACTCTCAATAGTCCATCTTGATCTATAAAGGGACTGAGTTTTGTAAGACGGCTATGTTTTGGAAGCGTCTTTTGTAGTTCAATGCAGTCATATTCTTGCCTGAAATATGTATGTTGTACAGAAAAAATTATGACTGTCTTGGCTTGTGAAAGTTCTTCTAAACTGACTCTTTCATGGAAAACTCCCCAGCTTCCGGGTCGATCATCATTGGTTTTCTTCTGGAAGCTTTTCGCAACATGAATTAGTCTTGCTATGACCCTGTTTAGTCTCCTCCAGTTGGAAAATCTTTTGAAGCAATGTAACTGCAGTCTAGTGTTAACAGCTTTAGTGCCGAAGCTTACTACTTCTGACCTAATTTCAAGATCAGCTTTGGGTTCCACTAAAGATAAACATTGGTGTTATCAGGATTATCTACAACTGTCTGATACAGAAAATGTGGGCCTGAGAACCATATAGAGTCCTGAAGGCAAGCTATCTGTGTAGGCCTGGTAGCATAATCTGCAGGATTTTGTTCTGAGGGCACATAGAACCATTGCTCTGGACAGGTTGCTTGTCTGATCCTATTCACCCGATTGGAAACATATAAGAAGAATCTCTTGGTAGTGTTACAGATATAGCCTAAGACTGTTTTACTGTCTGTAAAGAATTTCACAGCATCTAGGCTTAGGTCCATCTCATCTCTCACTAGCTCATACAGTTCAACCGCTAGTACGGCTGCACATAACTCTAGGCGTGGAATTGTATGTGCCGGCCTAGGACTCAGTTTGGATTTTCCCATAACAAATCCAACATGACAGACATTTCCTGCATTGTTTACCTTCAAGTAAGCAACTGCACCTATTGCTGTAACAGATGCATTTGAAAAAATGTACAGTTCTTTTTTGCAGGCTTGTGACAATGAAACAGGAACATAACATCTGGGTATTTGTAAACATTGTAAGGCTTGTAAAGACTCTGTCCATTGGACCCACTCATGGAGTCTCTCTTGTGGAAGTAAGGCATCCCACTCACTTTCTCCACTTGACAGTTCACGAACTAAGGCCTTACCTTTTATGGTGACAGGTGCTACAAACCCGAGAGGATCGTAGAGACTGTTCACAGTGGATAGAATTCCTCTTCTCGTGAATGGCTTTTCTACTGAAAAGAAACCTGAAAAACAAGACAGTCCTTCTCTATATCCCAGCTTAGGCCTAAACTCTTCTGTAAAGGAAGGGTGTCTGTTCCCAGGCAAAGGTCTTTGAGATTCTTAGCTCTGTCTTCTGCAGTGAAAGCTTCCATGACTTGTTTGCTGTTAGAAGCTATCTTATGTAGTCGTAGATTAGACTCTGCCAGCATTTGTTTTGCTTTGTTAAGAATGTTGATTGCCCCTTCAGGTGTGCTAGCTGAAGCAAGTCCATCGTCTACATAGAAATGTCTCATCACAAGGCGTTTGGCATCTTGACCATAATGTTCTGCACCTTTCTGGGCAGCTTTGCGCATGCAGTATATGGCAACAGCAGGAGAAGGGCTATTACCAAAAACATGCACCCTCATTCTATACTCTGTCACCTCTTTATCTGTGTCGTTATCCTTGTACCACAGGAAACGCAGGTAATCACGATGGTCCTCTCTCACTAGAAAACAATAAAACATCTGTTGCACATCCCCTGTGAAGGCAATAGGCTCTTTCCTGAAGCGTAAGAGGACACCCAGAAGTGTGTTGTTTAGATCTGGGCCACTCAGCAGAACATCATTTAATGAAACACCTTCATGTTGAGCACTGGAGTCGAACACAACTCTTATTTGTTCTGGCTTGTGTGGATGGTAAACGCCAAACATTGGCAGATACCAGTGTTCTTTACCTTCGTCCAGTGATGGTGCTACTTCGGCATGATTGTTATCAAGCATCCTTTTGATGAATTCTGTAAAGTCTTTTTTCACTTCAGGTTTTCTTTGCAAAGTTTTACGTAGTGCGTTCAGGTGCTTCATGGCTTGCTCTCTGTTACTAGGTAAATAACACCTGGGTGTGCGAAAAGGTAAAGGAGCTACCCAATTATTGTTTTCATCTTGGAAAGTCTCTTTATCCATGATATTGAGAAAGGCTTGATCATCTATGGACATTGCTTGTTTGTCATCATCTTTTGTTCGCTGGAACACTGAGTTCCCTAAAGTGTCAGTCTTCATGCCACTACTAATGTCTCTATTGTAATTAGAAGTAGAGTCACAGTATGGTTTTAGGGTTTCTTTGATGACAAAGCTGTTCTGACATGGACTAAGAAGGGACGTGCGCCCATTCACTAGCACAGATGTCTTTGAAGTGTTGACGCTGTCAGGCCGATGTGTTGCTCCTAGACAAACTTCTCCTACTATAACCCACCCTAGGTCAAGTCTTTGAGCATAGGGGGCATTAAAGGGCCCATTAATTTGTTGGCGTACCTTATGTACCTGTAGAATGTCTCTTCCAAGAAGTAGAAGAATAGAGGCATCTTTCTGGATAGCTGGAATAAGGTGTGATATCGAATTGAGATGAGGATGATGAAGGGCCACTTCTGGTGAAGGTATCTCTGCTTTATCGTCTGGTAACATATCACACTCTATCAAGGTGGGAAGTGAGAGATGGACTCTCTTGTCAAGAGACTCGATAGTAAAGTCGGTAGCTCTTCTTCCTGAAGTTTCCATCACTCCTGCACATGTTTTTAGGGTGTATGGAACTGCACTCGATGTAATGTTGAAAGCATCAAAAAAGTCTGACCTTGCCAGTGACCTGTTACTCTGTTCATCAAGAACCACATACATCTTAACTGCTTTTTGCTTTTCCCCTGTGGGGTACACTGTTGCTAGGCAGATCTTGGAACATGAACGTGGAGTTATACTGTCACCACAGATTTCCGTGCATTTGGACATCACTGGGGTAGATGAATTATCTTTTTGCTCCCTGTCCCCACCTTTCGGGGCTTGTGTGACCTCTAATGGTCGGTGCAAAGTATCAGGGTGTAAAGCTGTGATGTGTCTATTACTGCCACATTCTGAGCAATCCGCTTGTATTTTGCAGTCTTTGGCTACATGTTTAGTGGATCCACAACACTTGAAGCAGATGCCGTTTTGTCTAAGAAAGGCTATCCTTTCCTTGACAGGTTTACTTTTGAACCCTTTGCACTTGTTTAGGGGGTGGGGCTTTTTATGAAGTGGGCAAAATCTGTCAGGGTCTTCAAAGGTGTTTACCTTGTAGCTGCTTAGACAGTCTGGGTCCTCAGAGGGTACAGTTGTCTTATGGGCGATCACTGAAGTCCTATGGAAGGCTCTAGGTGGCTTTTCTGCTTTCGGCAGTTGACTGTTGGTGATGAAGGAAAAGCTGGGATCACACCTGATCTTAGCTTGCTGCTGCACAAACCTAGAAAACACAAAGAATGGGGGAAAAGGGACATCATGATCTTCTTTGTATTTGGCTCCAACACTCAACCATTTTTCTTGTAGGTTGTGAGGTAGTTTCTCCACTATAGGCTTAGTACCGCTAGCGGTATCTAAATGTGCAAGTCCTCTTAAATAGCCTTCTTCTTTGGCACACTGGACTTCCCAAAGTATATCACCCAGCTCTTGCAGTTTGAAATTGTCTCTTAGCTTAGGGAAAGACTCCAGTCTTTTCATTAGAGCACCTTCAATTGCTTCTGGTGATCCATATCTTTCCTCTAGCCTTTGCCAGGCCATATCAAATCCTGCTGAAGGGTTAAATATGTGAATCCTGCGCATCCTTCTTGCATGCTCTGCTGACTCAGTCCCAAGCCATTTTATCATCAGGTCTAGCATCTCAGCTGCTGGTAATTCTAAGTCTTTGACTGCATTCAGAAAAGAAGACTTCCATGCTCAGTAATTCTCGGGGGAGTCATCGAACTTGAGAAGGCCTGAATTAACCATCTCTTTACGGATAAGATATTTAGTGACATCTTGTGCACTCTGGTGTTTGGGTTGCTGTAGTAAGGATTCACTTGGCCTGTTCTTATATGTCTCTAATGGTTCATCTTTAAATGTTCTGGCATTGCTAGCTTCATGGGTTTGTTTTCGTACACTCAGGGGTTCTGCTGGTTCTGGTTTAAATTCAGCTGACTCTGGATTGGGAGACTGTTTCGTTGCATTGCTGTTTAAAAGTTCTTGGACATACTCCTTTGTACGTTCTGCTGAGGAACCGGGTTTCTCGGGCACATCTGGGCCTTTGTGGATAGACCCACTTCCAGACCGCTCAATATCAGCATAAGCTGCGGCCTCTGCTGCTGCAGCGGCGGCTGCGCACTGACACTGAAGTATATGCAACTTTGCTTCCTGCTCTGATTTTTCTTTTATAATGACAGCCTCTTTCTCTGCAAATTCTAGCTTGACCCGAGCTGCCTCTGCTTTGGCGCGAGCTCTGACTAAAAGGTCACTTGCTGATGAAATCTGACTAGACCTTGTTGATTTAGACGAGTGTGAGCGTGCATCGTCTTGCTGGACACTTGGCATGCTCTCCCTGCCTTGATGTGTCCCGGGTAGCTGATCTTCAGCCTTATACTGTCTTCCTGATCTTAGACTCATTCTGTCTGTGCAGAGACTAATATCTCCAGGCTTGTTGCGCATCACCTTTTCACTGTTTCGATCTCAAAACACTGACTATGTGTGGTTCTAAATGGACAGCTAAACACTTGTCAGAGACTCCAGTAAACGGAAGCCCAATGCTTGATTTGTCTACCGAAGTAATCCAACTTTATTTTAGTTTTTAGTTTTTTTGTGAAACTGCAATACAATACAATAACAAGATATCAGTACACATAGAATAACTAATCTAGCATAAATGACAGATGACACAACAGAAAGACACTTACAGGTGATGATGTCTCAAGCCCCTTGGGACAGAAACAGACATGCTGCATCCATGTAGAATGACAATCTAAAATGGCTGAAGAACTTCCTGAATCAAAGGTCACATCTTGTATGAGAAATTTACATGACTGAAGATAAAGCTGCTACAGACTTTGGCCACTAGATGGCAGTGGTAAACTACACATTCTATATAAGTAATTATAACTTAATTAGCTTGCAAAGGCATCACATGGGTGTTGGTAGAATTGTAAAAAACCTGGGGTGTGTTTGGGAACCCTAAATGGAGTAGTATTGGTGAGTGCAGCCAAATTGTGTTAACAGTGGGAGGGGATTAAAGGGGCCTGGTTAGCTAAAACAAAAACCTTCTTGTCCCCCAAAAAAAGGTTAGATTGCTGTGCCACAAGCAAGAGTCTCACAGACCTCAGCACAATAAAAAAATAGTATTTTTTAATACAGCTTACCTGTAAAATCCTTTTCTTGGGAATATATCACGGGACACAGAGGCTTGGTAATTAGTGGGTTAGATAATACCTTTAGGTGATTGGACACTGGTAACCCTAATTACAAAGTGAGTTCCTCCCCTATATAACCCCTTCCATATGGAGAGTACCTCAGTTTTGTAGCAAAGCAATAAGTACCCCAACGTATTATCCCGAAGAGGGGCGGGAGCTCTGTGTCCCGTGATGTATTCCCAAGAAAAGGATTTTACAGGTAAGCTGTATTTAAAAATCCTATTTTCTTGTTCATACATCACTGGACACAGAGGCTTGGTAATTACTTAGTGGGATGTCCTAAAGCAATGCCCAAATTGAAGGGAGGGAGACACAGATCAGAAAATACATAGACCGCCAACGGACAAGAGGATCTATACTGCGCCCGAAGGCGGCATCCTCATGCCCTCTTACATCCACCTGATAGAATATAGTGAATGTATGGACTGAAGACCAAGTTTCAGCCTTGCAGATCTGAGCCATGGAGGCCTGGTGATGCACTGCCCATGAAGCACTAACTGCTCTAGTTGAGTTTGCCTTAACCTGAAAAGGAGGAATCTTCTTCTTTATATCATAGGCCTGAACAATAACTTGCCGAATCCATCTAGAAATAGTGGATTTTGATGCTGCCCTTTCTGGGGCCTTCTGGCAGAATAAACAGACAGTCTTTCGTATCTGAGCGGTTGGCTGCAGATAGATACTGACTGCTCTTACAGCATCTAGAGAGTGTAACAACTCCTCTTCCGCGGACTGCGGATCTGGAAAAAAGGACGGTGGGACGACATCTTGATTCAGATTGAATCCTGACACCACCTTATTTAAAAAAGTCAGGTGAGGACGCAACACCACCCTGTCCTTGTGAATAATCAAATAAGGCTCTTTACAAGAAAGGGCTGGTAATTCTGATACCCTTCTAGCCGAGGAAATGGCTACCAAAAAGACCAGTTTCTTTGTCAGAAGAACTAAAGAAGCAAGGTGCAATGGTTCAAAGGGTTGTTCTTGCAAAACAGACAAAACCAAATTCAGATTCCATGAGCACACAGGAGGTTTGACTGGCGGATTCAAGCGCAGTGCCCCCTGAATAAAGGCCCGGACCAGGGAATGTGAGGCAAGTGGCTTTTGAAAGAATATGGATAAGGTCAAGATCTGGACCTTGATAGTGCTCAAAGCCAGCCTCATTTCAATGCCCAACTGAAGAAAAGCAACAATCCTGCTAATGGCATACTTTCTAGGATGCCACCCCCTTTTCCCTGGAGTTCACACCAGGAAACATATGCCTTCCAGATTCTGTAGTAGATGAGCCTGGAGGCCGGCTTCCTAGCATTAATCAGAGTGAAAAGGACTGATTCTGAGAGCCCATGGCTTTTCAGAATGTGTGTCTCAGCAGCCAAACCGTTAAATTCAGATTTCGTAAAGCAGGATGGAATATTGGACCTTGTGAGAGTAGATCTGTACGCAGTGGAAGAACCCAAGGTCTTCCCACTGCCATCTTTACAATCTATGCATACCAAGGTTATCTGGGCCAAGTCGGAGTCACCAGAATGACCGACTTTGCTTCTCTTTTGACCCTCCGAAGGAACCGCGGAATTGGAGGAAAGGCATAGATCAGAGAGTACCGATCCCATGGAATCGTTAAGGCATCTGACCCTTGTGCTAGCAGATCCTTTGTTCTTGACACAAAGCTGTCCAGTTTTTTGTTGAACCTGGACCCAAACAGGTCTACATCCGGGGTACCCCAATTTTGACATATGGTCTGAAATATGTCAGGGTGTAGAGACCATTCTCCTGGACACAGCTGCTTGAGGCTTAGAAAATCCGCCTGCCAATTTTCTACCCCTGGAATAAAGACCGCAGACAGGCAAGGAATATACCTTTCTGCCCAGAAAAAAATGTGATTCACCTCTCTTTGGGCATCCAGGATCCTGGTGCCTCCTTGGTGATTGATATAAGCCACAGCCGTGGCATTGTCAGACTGTATCCGGACAGGATGACCCTGTAGTCTGAATGTTCAGACCTTGACGAATTGCCCAAATTTCCAAAATGTTGATGGACAAGAGCCTTTCAGCTCTGGACCATCTTCCCTGGGTAATCTTCTGGATATATTTGTCCAGATCATCCCCAAACAGGCGTTCTCCACGAAACGGGAACCCAGTTAAATATTTTTTGCATAAAGCTTCAGCTGTCCAATGCTTAAGCCAAAGGGACCTGCGCATGTGTACCAGCAGGAGATTGAGGCGAGATGCTTGCTGAGCAGAATAATAATGGCATCAATCATAAAACACAAGGCTTTAGGAAGTTATGCATAAACCTCAGCCTCCTCAGTGGAAAGGAGGCTAAGCACGCTGGATTACAGCACCCACCACAGAAAAGGAGGCTTTAACAACTTGCCGCCCACCATATAGCAGAATGACGGTGGCAAAGTGGTTTCAATATCCTGACTGGGCGATCGTTGTTACGGTGTGTCAGTCTGACACACCGCAACTCCGATCTAGGTAAAGAGTCTCTGACTGAGACTCTTTACCACGTGATCAGCTGTGTCCAATCACAGATGATCATGATGTAAATAGGAAGAGCCGGTGATCGGCTTTTCCTCACTCGCGTCTGACAGACGTGAGTAGAGGAGAGCAGATCGGCTGCTCTCCTGACAGGGGGGGTCTGTGCTGATTGTTTATCAGCACAGCCCCCCCTCGAATCCTGCCCAGGACCACCATCATGCCGCCCAGGGACCACCAGGATGGCCATCCACACCAGGTATGCCCCCCCTAGACCCCCAGGGAAATGCTAATATGTGCCCAGGCAGCTGCCAATCAGTGCCCACTCACGATGCCTACCACTGCCAGTGCCACCAGGGATGCCTATCAGTTCCTCATATCAGTGCCACGTATCAATGCCCATCAGTGCCCAGCAGTGCAGCCTATCAATGCCACCCATAAGTACCCATCTTTGCAGCCTTTCAGTGCCCATTAGTGTCACCTACCAGTGCCCATTAGTGCCACCCATGAGTGCCCATCAGTGCCGCCTATCAATGCCCATCAGTGCTGCATATCAGTGCCACCCATCAATGCCGCCTACCAGTGCCCATCAGTGCCGCATATCAGTGCCCATCGTCAGTGCCCGCCACCTCATCGGTGCCACCTTATCAGTGCCCATCAGTGAAAGAGAAAACTTACTTATTTACAAAATTTTATAAAAGAAACAGAAGCAAAACTTGTATTTTTTTCAAAATTTTTCGTCTTTTTTTATTGGTTTTGCAAAAAAAAAAAACCGCAGAGGTGATCAAATACCACCAAAAGAAAGCTCTATTTATGGGAACAAAATGATAAAAATGTAGTTTGGGTACAGTGTTGTATGACCGCGCAATTGTCATTCAAACTGCGACAGCGCCGAAAGCTGAAAATTGGTCTGGGCAGGAAGGTGTATAAGTGCCCTGTATTGAAGTGGTTAAATAAAGTTTCCAGATTTTTGTCAGTTGGATCCTTAAACCCTTGAGCATTGTCCACAGGACAGGTCAGGCTCTTATTCACACAAAAAACTGCCGCATCTATGGCTGGGACTCCCCATTTCTTGGTGAAACTTTCCTCCACCGGATAAAGCATAGAAAACCCTTTAGGAGGAGAAAATAGTTTATCTGGGTGACCCCAGTCTTCATACAACAATTCATCCAGTAAAGGATGAGTTGGGAAGGCATATGCAGCCTGTGGGGATTTCTGGAACCCCAGGGAGGAAACAAGGGAAATGGCAGTCTCAGCAGAGGGCAATCTGTATGTGGAACGCACCAGTTCAGTATAGTATTGCACCTGCGCTTTGAGGGCCTGGGAGGTAGAAGAGAGCTTCTCCTCTTCCCCGATTCGTCCGACTGCACCTGATCCCTATCCTCAATTAGGGATATTTGCTCATCCGATAGGGAACCCAAAGCAGAGGGAGGGGATCTACCCCTTTTCCTGCTATTTTTTAAGGAAGCTGTGACAAAGGTAGTAATCCTTCCTTCCAAACCAGTGTTTCTCAACTCCAGTCCTCAAGGCGCCCCAACAGGTCATGTTTTCAGGCTGTCCATTATTTTGCACAGGTGATTTGATCAGTTTCACTGCCTTAGTAATTACCACAGCTGTTTCATCTGAGGGAAATCCTAAAAACATGACCTGTTGGGGCGCCTTGAGGACTGGAGTTGAGAAACACTGTTCTAAACCATCCAATGCAGCCATTAAAGCGTCTTCTGTGACATAAACAGAGACTAAAACATTGGGAGAGGCTGCAAAACCTGACAGGGGTACAGACTCATCCTGTGAGTCTGCATCCAGTCCAGGGGGGGATGGTATCCTGCAGGCATGTGCAGAACCCCTTGATGTAGGCAGTGATTTTCTGGTGCCTCCTTTACCACCCCCTGAAACCCTCTTACGAGGAGACAAAGTCCTAAGCTGCAAAGCAGAGGTACTATTGTACAGTGCAATCACTGTTGTGCTATAGTCTTGCAATATAAACATTAGCTACATACTGCACAACCTGATGTCGAGTAGGTGTCTTAGGTTTGCCAGGATTCGATCCACTGGGATGCTTACTGCCCACTGCTCTGTGTCCCACCGCTTACAGGAGCTCTGGCGCCTTGGGCTTTTAAAAAACGTCAGCTTTGCGCCTGCGCACTGGAGTGCTGTGCACACGTGCATGGTGCCGCAACCACGCCCCCCCCCCTTCCCCGCCGACCCTGCTGTAAATGCGCCGGGCCATCATGGCGGCGGCCGGGGCAAGGGGGGAGAAAGGAGACCATCAGAGGACTGCGTGGGACCCCCGACTACGTGGGATCCCCCACTTTATGTTTTTGTGGAAGAGCCTGCAGCGGATGAGGTGAGCGGCTTCACAGACCAGCTTCACTGAGCGTGTATCCTGGAAGGCATGTAAGTATACACCAGGTATGTCTCTTACTCCCTCTAATGGCAGAAACCTGGTAAGACATACAACTATAAGATGAAACAATCAGCGCCACAAGTAAAAATAATAATTTTGTTTAAATAAGTTAACCTAATAATAAACGTGCACAGCTGCTAAACATTCCAAGTGGTACACCACACTAGTTTCAAAATGGATAGTAAATAAATAAATGTAGCGCTATGTGTAAAATTATAAATATAAAGTGCAAATCTCTAAAAAAAATAAATCCTACATATAAATGAATAGTCCATAAAATGAAAAAATGAAGATTTTATGGACTATTCATTTATATGTAGGATTTATTTATTTATAAGACATACAGCTACTCACAGAAGATAATCCATAATGTGCATACTTTAGGATTGTCTTCACTTACCTTATCACCGCCGCAGGACCTGCTGAAAACAGACAGATTCCAGCCTTCACCCATCACGGCGGGTAGCGTTGTGCCAATCTTCAGGGTTCTGGGTACCTACTCACAAGATCCTCTTCCCTGGACCTGTAGAAGACTCTGCCAGAAACTTTTCGTGCCACTGTTATATTAGTACACCAAAGCCTGGATCCCAGAGCCCAGACCTCCAAGGAGAGACATTACAGGCAAAACCTCTTTTCTTCTTATCACGAGGCCCGGGTACCATCCATCTTAGGCGTTTTAGTTTTGGCCCGAGGTATGGATCCGGTTGTATAGCTCCTAGGTCCTTGCAGACCATCAAACAGAGCTTTCTTCTTAGCATATCTTCAATGTGACCAACCACCTTAGACACTGGCGAAAAAACTAAGGGCACTCTCCATATGGGAGGGGTTATATAGGGGAGGAACTCACTTTGTAATTAGGGTTACCAGTGTCCAATCACCTGAAGGTACTATCTAACCCACTAAGTAATTACCAAGCCTCTATGTCCCGTGATGTATGAACAAGAAATATAAAATGTAACTTCTATTACATAAGATTTTGCTTATACTGAATATAGACAGAGAGCTAAAACTTTATCTGAGCTTAACTATAAAGGAGAACATGTAATATAACGTACAATATAGTGTATATAGCATAGGAATGCAAGGAAAAGGGGGGAAAAATGTTTTAAGCCCCCCTTGCCTCATGGGATTACGGCAGCTGGGTTTTTAGTATCCCCTCAGGTTTAAAAATTTGAGGAAAGACTTCCCATTGGCCCTTGGGCTCTGGAAAGGTCAGGTGACACTGTATCTGGGCAGTTTAGGGGATTGTGGTGTGGAATTGAAAAAGATCCCCTCACGTTTTAAAAATTGCGGGAAGACTTCCCATTGCCACTTTGCCTCTGCGAAGGTCAGGTGACCACTGTATCTGGGCAGTTTAAGGGGTTTTGTGTGTGGAATTTCAAATACAAAGGGGGTTCCGAGCCCCAGAGGTTCAGTCACCTCAGTGGCAACAGCTGTGGTGTTCAGGGAGTCTCTCCTCAGAGCAAACAGTGCTACTAAGGCTAAAGATGTCCCTTCTGAGGCGTCTAATCGAAAAAGCCAGAGAAGAAGTGGGGGGGAGAACTGGATCCGAACATGCCTCGACCTACCTCGATCCGTGGGTCAAGTCACAGCCGAAGTTCCCAGAGCCATCGTCAGCAGGTCTGCCTCCACCGCAACAGCCACCACAGACACCTCCGTTGTGGCGCCCAGGGGCCCGATCAGAGCAGCCGAGGCTCTGAAAGAAGGAGAAGTCTGAAACCCAGCGGTGGGTTTGGAGGAAGAGGATGCTCCACCCACAAAGGAAGTTCCATGTCGGCGGTCAGCTCAACGCGTCTCTTCCATTACGGCCAGGGGGCTGGCGAAGAGGCGGCGCTAGAGCAGCCAGGGTTACTCCCCCTCACCGCCCCGCAACTGTCTCTTCCCTGTCGAGGATCCTGTCGAGTGTGTCAAGCCCCTCTGGAAGTTGGGCAAAAACCCCAAGGGAATCCTATCCCGGTGGTCTGAACTTCAAAGAATCAACAGGCAGGTGGTGCTGCTGCTGCTGTACCTGGCACTGGTGAGTTTGCTCTACATTTAATTTAATTATTCTTATCAGTTCTAGTCAGGACTGTTAGGCCCCTTTCACACTGGGGCTGTTTGCAGGCGTTATTGCCCTAAAAATAGCACCTGCAAACCGACCTAAAACTGCCGCTACTGTTTCTCCAGTGTGAAAGCCCGAGGGCTTTCACACTGAAGCGTTGCGCTGGCAGGAGAGAAAAAAACTCCTGCAAACAGCATCTTTGGAGCGGTGGAGGTGCGGTGTATTCACCACTCCTAAACCGCTCCTGCCCATTGAAAGCAATGGGGCAGCGCGGCTAGCAGTAATGCTAACTCTCAGGTTTGTTCCTAGATTCCTTTTTTCCTAAATCACAGCTTTCTTCTACAGCCGATATTATTCCTTTACAAAACACTAATGTTCCTGAAACATGTAGAAAGGAAGCATTGCCATGCATCTTGTCTCCTAGAGAGGTTTTCATTTGTCCACCGGCATCAAGGAGAGGATTTGGCGAGGGGAATTTTTGGATATATTATCATTACTCCCCTCAACAAAAGAGTTTCTTCAGAAGTCAGGTGGAAGAGATGATAAATCTGAAGAGGATAGAAGACGGCCGATTAACAAAACATTTAACAACTGGTTGCAAACCTTTTTCCTATTCGCTAGCGTCCTATGCAAAAGACATCCGGAGAAAAGTCCGGGTCTTTTTTAGTATTTGGATATAGTTTTGGAGGCTTACAAAAACTTTGGGGGTACGGTTTGGTTTGTTTATGAAGAATCATTTCGGCAAAAATTGGCTGTACACCCATCATTACATTGGGGAACTAAGCATATTGGCCCATGGCTGAATCTCTTTCTTCCCCAAAGGCCAACAATTATCAGACAAGCCGCTTCCCCAAACCAAGCATCACACTCAAATTATAGAAAAGGGGTCTGTTTTAACCACTTCCGGACCGCTCACCGTCGTTATACGTCGGTACTTTGAAGAGGAATATCGTTGTTATGGCAGCAGCAACTAGCATCCTCTTCTTCAGCAGGCGGTCCGCTTCAAGATAAAAGTGGTCTCTGTGGCGGATTTTTTATCGGCGGCAGGAGAGGGCCCTCCGATCGGATCCTCTCTCTAGCCTGGAGACATGGAGACGAGTGAGGGGAAGATGGCCCCCATCTGTCTCCATATCATTACAGGGCGGAAGCAACGTCAAAACGTCATATCTCATAGCTCTTAAAGGGCCATTTTTTTATTCAAATGACAACATTTTTTTTATTGCATTTTAGTGTGAGATCTGAGGTCTTTTTGAGACCAGATCTCATATTTAAGGGGTCCTGTCATGCTTTTTTTCTATTACACGGGATGTTTACATTTCTTGTAATAGGAATAAAAGTGACACAATTTTTTTTAAAAGATCAATGTAAAATTAAAAAATAAAAGGTAAAATAAATAAGAAAAAAAAAGTTTTTTTTTAAACGCGCCCTGTCCCGCCGAGTTCGTGCAGAAGCAAACGCATACGTGAGTGGCGCCTGCATATGAAAACGTTGTTCAAACCACACATGTGAGGTATCACCACGATTGGTTGAGCGAGAGCAATAATTCTAGCTCTGGGCCTCCTCCATAACTCAAAACATGCAACCTGTAGAATTTTCTAAATGTCGCCTATGGAGATTTTTAAGGGTAAAAGTTTGTCGCCATTCCACGAGCGGGCGCAATTTTGAAGCATGACATGTTGGGTATCAATTTACTCGGCGTAACATTATCTTTCACAATATAAAAAATTTGGGCAAACTTTACTGTTGTAATACGCAAATACGGTGTGAAAGAAAGTATTGCAACAACCGCCATTTTATTCTCTAGGGTGTTAGAAAAAATATATATAATGTTTGGGGGTTCTAAGTAATTTTCTAGCAAAAAAAACTGTTTTTAACTTGTAAACAACAAGTCTCAGAAAGAGGCTCGGTCCTTAAGTGGCTAACTTCAATGAAAATCACTGTAACACGTGTAAGTACAGGCACGAGTGCGCATTTTGTGCAGGTACTCACCTTATCTCCAAGTGTTTCAAGAAACTATCATTTTCAAACCAGTCAGGAGGTAAGGAATCCTTTTATAAAGGCGGAGTCACCGGTGAAACTACACGTAATGGCCCCTTGGCTCAAGGAATTCCCAGACACACAGACAACACATCTCCTGTTTAAAGGGTTTTTCTCAGATTTTTCTTTACCAAGATTTAACAGGTCAGGGTGCAAGAAACATCACAATTTAAAATCAATAAATCGGTTTAGAAACTATACTGGTGGAAAAAATTGCTAGCAAAATTAGTTTGGGTAGGGTAGCTGGCCCATTTAGGGATCCCCCTTTTCAGATTTTAGGATTTCCCCTTTAGGAATTGTTCCCAAAAAGGAACTAAACTCTTACAGGCTCATTCATCATTTGTCATTCCCTATCGGTGATTTCCTAAATGACCAAATACAGGACCAGATTTCGTCTGTTTCGTATGCTTCCTTTGAGGACGCTTTGGTCATTTTGAAGGAATTAGGTCCGGGATCTCTGTTGGCTAAGGCAGATGTGAAGGCTGCTTTCAGGCTGCTGCCTATAGACCCCGTGTCATTTAATTCGTTAGGCTTCTTCTTTCGGGGAAATTTTTATTTTGACAAATGCCTGCCAGTGGGCTGTTCTTTATCTTGTTTTTATTTTGAATCCTTTGCCTCTTTCTTAGAATGGCTAGTTTCACGGTGGTGGGAGTGCATTCCCTGGTCCATTACTTGGACAATTTTCTTTTCCTAGGTCCTCCTCATTCAAATAGTTGTAGGGATTTATTGCTAGCATTTTATTTATTTTTTTCAGTTCACAAGAGCCAGAGAGAGGGGAAGTGACAGGCGCAGCTGTAGCCTCAGATGTGTCTCAACAATGGGTGTAGAGGGTGTGACAGCACAGTGGGTCCCATCCCCCCATTACAGCCATTGATGATAAGCCACTGTACTTTGGCCATCTCTCCTAGATGCCTCTCCTCCTGGCAGCGGCGTTTTGGCAGAAAAAGGTACTTGACACTTGTAAATGTGTGTAACTAATTTAGGCATAATTAGGCATTAATTAATGTTATTGGCTAGAAAATTCATTTATTCTGGCCAACGATATAAATTAATGCTTAAAGTGACACTAAACCTTTGTTTTTTTGTTTTTTTAAATAACAAACATATCATACTTACCTCCACTGTGCAGCTCGTTTTGCACATTGTGGCCCCCAACCGCCTCTTCTGGGGTCCTCCGGCGGCTTTCACGGCTCCTCTTCGCATTGGTAAACCCCCTGGGAGAAGCGCTTCTCCTGGGTTGTTACCATGCGGGCGCGCTCCTGAGTCCAACATTTGCGTGCATAGGCACAGAATGCCGGACTCAGCCCTGGCGCCTGCGCCATTGGATTTGATTGACAGCTGCGGGAGCCAATGGCTGCGCTGCTATAAGTCTATCCAATCAAGAGCCGAAAAACCCGGGCAGAGAGGTACAGCGCGACGAGGGAACGAAGGGCTCAGGTGAGTAAAAGGGGGGGGGGATGGGGTCACTGTCAGAGGTTTTTTCACCTTAATGCACACGAGGGTTTACAACCCCTTTAAACGAGAAGTATTGTAAGCTCCTCTGAGTAGGGCCCTTTTAACCCTCTTGTATTTTATTGTATTGTAACTGTATTGTCTGCCTTTATATTGTAAAGCACTGCGTAAACTGTTGGCGCTATATAAATCCTGTATAATGATAATAATAATAAAGTATGGGATTATTTTTTGGAACCATACTTACCTAGGTGGATGCAGCATCGGTTTGATGCTGCATCTGTCCCCCACTGACACCAATACTGAGTGCTGGGCTGTGGAGGGAGTGGGAGCGGCCGGTTCAAGCTCTCAGTGGCTCGCTGAGAGGCTGAGCCGGGTGATGGTCCAGGCATGTAGGCGGATCCCACTCTGTGATTTCAGTCCGCTGTTTGCTGAAAACGGGCCACAGGAGTGCAGAACGAACTGCACTCCTGTGATCCACAGGAAGAAGTACAGCCAAATGAGCTTTAGCTGTACTTACTCCTTTAAGTGCTAAACAAACACGAGTTTAGGCGCATCAAGCATTTTTTTTTTGCCAAAATGCCGCTGCTCCTGGACACGCTGGCAGTGGGGTTTTTCTACCTCTAAATGCCCTTGCCTCTAATTACATATGTGTGCAAGGACACATAGGCTAACATGCAGGGGCGTTTAGAGTAAGAAACAAAACGCCAGATACCCCTAAGAGCAGCGTTAAAAATGTCCAGTGTGCATGATGACTTAACTGCTTGCCGACCAGCCGATGCAGTTTTACTGCGGCAGAATGGCACGGCTGTGCAAAACTACTTTATGTTAAGTCGCTTCGCCTTTTGCCCACTAGGGGCGTGCGCGCATGCCTCCGCAGCATGTGCCCAACCCCGATGCGAGTGCCTGGCGATCGCTCGTGACAGAGCGAGAACCAGGATCTGTCTGTGTAAACAGACAGGTCCTGGTTCTTTCAGGGCAGAGGAGACAGATTGTGTGTTCATACTGTATATGAACACTGATCTCTCTCTCCTCCTAGACAGTCCCATCCCCCCACAGTTAGAAACACACATAGGGAACACAGTTAACCCCTTGATCGCCCCTAGTGTTAACCCCTTCCCTGCCAGTGACATTTATACAGTAATCAGTGCATTTTTATAGCACTGATCACAATGGTTTTAAAAATGTGTCAAAAGTGTCCGATGTGTCCCGATAAAAATCACAGATCACCTCCATTACTAGTAAAAACAATAATAATAATAAAAATGCCATAAATAACTTTTGCACAAACCAATCAATATACGCTTATTGCAATTTTTATTACCAAAAATAATATTACCAAAAATATGTAGAAGAATACATATCGGCCTAAACTTGTTTAAAAAATTTTTTTGGGCAGCACAGTGGTGTAGTGGATAGCACTCTCACCTAGCAGTAAGAAGGGTCGCTGGTTCGAATCTCAACCACGACACTACCTGCCTGGAGTTTGCATGTTCTCCCTGTGCCTGCGTGGGTTTCCTCCGGGTACTCCGGTTTCCTCCCACACTCCAAAGACATGCTGGTAGGTTAATTGGCTTCTGTCCAAAATTGGCCCTAATATATGAATGTGAGTTTGGGGACCTTGGATTGTGGGCTCCTTGAGGGTAGGGATAGTGAGTGTGCGATGTATGTGTGGAGCGATGCGTGAAAAAATTGACGGCGCTATATGGGTACCTTAAATAAATAGGGATAATTGTAGACACGCACACTCACTCAGGTTGAACTGGATGGACTGGTGTCTTTATTCAACCTTACTAACTATGTAACTATGTAACTATGTAAATGTGGGATAGTTGTTATAGATCTTCTTTTGTTCTAAGTGGTTCTAAAGACTTAAAAGACTCTAAAAGACCTTCTCTGTGCAGCAGACCCCCCAATACTTACCTGTGCCCCATTGCGATCCATTGAGGTGCATGAGAGCCTCAGCTCTCCGGAGACTCTCACTCCTCATTGGCTGAGGCAGCAGCGAGAGCCATCCGACATTTAAAAGGCCCGCGCTGTAAAGGGGGGGAAGAGCGCTGATATGTGGAGGGCAGTGAGAGATGATGTCATCTCTCTGCTCCCTGCCGCACATCGCTCCCACGTTGAAGTGGCCCGGCTGTGAGGGCAGAAGAGTGGTGACAAGCAGGCAGAGAGAAATTATGTCATCTCTGCTTGTCCGCCCGCTCTTCTCTCCTCCCCCTCCAATGCCGCCCGCCGCAGCCGCGACCCGCCCACTCGTCTCTCCTCCCCCTCCAATGCCGCCCGCCGCAGCCGCGACCCGCCCACTCGTCTCTCCTCCCTCTCCAATGCCAGCCGCTGAAACTGGGGGCTATGGGCTCCACATTTGGGGCTAGAGCCTCGATAGCCACACCCTGGCGACGCCTATGAACAGGGCCGGATTAGCCACAAGGCCACCGAGGCCAGGCCTCGGGGCGGCAGTGGTGTAGGGGCGGCGCCGCTCCTGCAGCGACTTCGCGGCCGCCCCCCCTTTCGTGCTGCCGATTACAGTCTATTATGGGCACCAGTGCCCATAGAAAAGATGGCCGCGAGCCGACCACGAAACTGCGCATGCGCCGTTCCGAAGCCGGCCGGGCTCGGGAAAGCTCGTAAGCGCTCGGCCGGGCGGCGCATGCGCAATAGCGTGATTGCGCCGCCTGGCGCCATTTTTGAAAAAAATTAGAGTAGCAAGTAATGTCAGCGGTGCGGCGGCGGGGGAGAAAGATGACATCTCTCATTGCCCGCACCGCTGTTCCGCCCTCCTCCTTCTGGTGGCAGGCAGCATGGCAAGTGACATCCCCATCTGGTGGCAAGTGACATCCCCATCTGGTGGCAAGTGACATCCCCATCTGGTGGCAAGTGACATCCCCATCTGGTGGCAAGTGACATCCCCATCTGGTGGCAAGTGACATCCCCATCTGGTGGCAAGTGACATCCCCATCTGGTGGCAAGTGACATCCCCATCTGGTGGCAGGCAGCGTGGCAAGGGACATCCCCATCTGGCGGCAGCCAGTGTGGCAAGTGATATCCCCATCTGGTGGCAGGCAGCGTGGCAAGGGACATCCCCATCTGGTGGCAGGCAGCGTGGCAAGTGACATCCCCATCTGGTGGCAGGCAGCGTGGCAAGTGATCCCCATCTGGTGGCAGGCAGCGTGGCAAGGGACATCCCCATCTGATGGCAGGCAGCGTGGCAAGTGACATCCCCATCTGGCGGCAGGCAGCGTGGCAAGTGACATCCCCATCTGGCGGCAGGCAGCGTGGCAAGTGACATCCCCATCTGGCGGCAGGCATGGTGGCAAGTGACATCCCCATCTGGCGGCAGGCAGCGTGACAAGAGACATCCCCATCTGGTGGCAGGCAGCGTGGCAAGTGACATCCCCATCTGGTGGCAGGCAGCGTGGCAAGTGACATCCTGATAAGGTTGGAAATAATAGGTTGGAGTTCTACTTAAGTTGTTTTTCATTTTATGTATAATGTGTGCGTGTCAGTTGTAAGACGTAGCTTAAGTCTTTCCAGATGTGTCCAGCGTCATGTATGTTGAAATTATACTGCTTGTTACCTTATATGGAAATTTGCTGAAATATGCGATCCTGTAACCAGTCTATAAAAAGCCCCAATAAAGAGCCGACAGGTTCAGTTGATAGTACGGGACCTTTAAGGCTCGGAGCTGATATACAGAAACTTTCTGATTCTGTGTCTTACTTCTTTAATAGAGCTAAATTTGGCAAAGCAATATAAACTAGAAGCAGTTAAGTTGAAAACTGCACTTATCAATTCTGGCGCCCGAACAGGGACACACCGATGATACTTCAAGAGGTGGATGAATTAGACTGACGGAACAAAAGGACAGGCATTCCGGGAACCACAGATTGAAAACCTGGCCAGGTAAGAAAAAGCTTTATTTTTCTTATATTCTGTGCTCCCCTGATTTGTGCCTATCCGTTCTGTCAGTTATGGTTCTCCTGGTTTTAAAACACCAGCCTCTGTAGTGGTGAGTCTAGAATTACTGCATATTGTGGTTTATATTGCTGGAATTAATTGTTGTTTTGTTGTCTGTCTGTCTTGTTGAGAAAGTGAATGAGCCTTGCCTAGGTTGGTATGAATTGAAAGAATATCATCCCAATGAGCAGTGGAATGCGCCCTTACCTCGCAAGAGGACTTTGGGGGTCTGCCGCTTAAGTTTGATATTCAATTTAATTCATAAACCATAGACGGGTTGAAAGTATAAGCCCTGTCTGCTCCATAAAGCAGGGATAAGAGTGTATGAGAGGGATCCCAGATACAGGGGGAATGAGGTCTCCATAAAGCCCGGAGATCTAGTCGGATACCTGGTCACTTAAAGGAATGCTTGTATATGTTGTAGCTGTCAGTCTGGTCATAATATTTGTCAGTTGGCTAGCATATAAAGTAATTCGATTTCAGAAATCTCATCCTGGAGAGGTTTTTAGTATTCTGGCACCCTAGGAGGAAAAGGCAACGAGGAACTAGTGTAGCTTTTTTAGTATTTTGTATTGTACACTAAGTGTCCCACACGCTACCTAGGCACGGACTGTCAGAATGGGCCAGCAGAACACGAAACCCCGTCAGGGAATTGTGGCGCATTATACGGTGCCACAGATAATTAAAAACATCTATGGGAAAGATGAAGCGCGGGACTTAAAGGATGTCCTTCGTAAATTTAAGGTGAAAGGAGCAGCGGGTTTAGACCCGGATGTATGGAGTGAAATAAAAAGGGACAGACAAGGAGAGGTGTTAGAGAAGCAATGGATGCGTCAGGTTCAATGCTTAATTAAGGTCTCAAATAGAGCGAAAGAAGAGGGGTGGAAATATAATCCAGATTGTGATGGTTGGGATATGAAAGATAGAAGAACAAAAAATGTTGAAATTTTAAATAATCTTAGTTCAACCATCCCACCCCCATACACTGACATAGAGCAAAATTCGCATAAGCCAGGGTTATATCCTGTACTTGAGGGGAGAGGATGGGTTTGTCAGGTTTGTGGAACACAGAATCCAGAATGGGCAATAGAATGTGTGCATTGTGGGGCACAAAAACCTCATTCAGAAACTGTAGCCCCCATACGCACTGATACACGCATTGTACAGGTAAATAATCCAGAATTTGGACAAGTAGCCCATCCAAACGCCCCACCTACTATTACTCGTAGGATGCAAATAAGGACTTGGAAGCCTTGGTCAGCAGACACTCTTATGGCATTAATACAGAGCGCCCCAGACCCGGTAGCAAAGCCAGCTGCTTTCTGTAGATTTGTGACACAGTTAATGAATACACATGAAGCAACCTGGCAGGATGGGGAGGATTTATGCAGACACAAAATGACTCTGACCCTGTTTAACCAGTTTATGACTGAAATAGGTCCGCACCGACCTGCAGACCGAGCTGACGGGGATGGCAATCTAGAGGCAGGACATGTCAGACACATAGACTCAAGGGCCCCTTTTATTGTTAGATTAGAAGCTTTCTGTCAGGCAAAACAACAGGAGAGGGGGTCCATATCACCCATGAAACAAATGCCAGGACAGACTGTATCGGAATTTTACTTATCTATGGAAAGTATGATGGCAGATGAGGGATTGGATTTGGCTCTGCCAGTCACGATCCGAGCCTTCAATAGACAGTTTATGGAAGGATTAAATCCACAGATAAGTGAAAGACTGAAAGCCTGCACACCAGAGTGGAGGGCAATTAGAGATAGAGGGTCGTTGTTACAGAAGGCACAAGGCATAGAGGCGGACTTAGCAGAAACCAAAGGGAGGAAACATCATGCAATCAATGCGATTGTGGGTCCCCAAGAGCAAGGTAGAGGTTCCTCTCGCAAACTCCTTACCTGTTACTACTGTAACAAGATTGGTCACATCAGACGCCACTGCAGGAAAAGAATAAGGGATGAAGGAGATGAAGGTGTTGATTCTCCAGTTAATCAGAGAAGAAACCAGCCCAGGGGCAACAACAATAATGGTGACATAAGGCGACAGGGAGATGATCCACGGGCATGACTCGCCCCGGTTTTAGAAAGATCCAAAACAAAGATGCTTAAGACCACTATAACGGTTGGTAATAAGAAAATTTCTTGTTTAGTTGACACAGGAGCTTCACGCTCGTTACTTTCTGATTCTGAACTACTCCCTGAGCAAGAATCACCTGACACTATATTGATAACTGGATATGATGGCATTTTAGCCGACGCCCCGCTGACAAAACCTCTAAAAGTTAAAATAGGGAACCACATGTTCCTTTCACGTTTTCTGGTATCTAGAGGAGCCCCCACTAATTTGCTAGGAGCTGACATTTTGCAGAAAATAGGAGCTAACATTACCTATCACCCAGATGGTACTGTCACCTTAGCTATAGGGGATAATCAAGAACACATGGAGATGTGTAACCTGATACAATACCTGGAGGAGGAATCGGAACTGTCCGGTCCATCTCCTCCAGATTTGGATCAGATCTTGTCATCCCTTCCGGAAGAACTATGGGAGAAACATCCAGCTGATGTTGGACTTTTGCCCATACCTCCGGTTACCCTACAGCTGATTCCAGGAGCAGTGCTTCCCCAACAAAAACAGTATCCACTCAGTGCACCCCAAGAGGCGGCCATAGAAATGCAGGTCCAATCCTTGT
Source organism: Aquarana catesbeiana (assembly GCF_042186555.1). NCBI lineage: Eukaryota > Metazoa > Chordata > Amphibia > Anura > Ranidae > Aquarana > Aquarana catesbeiana. Next base: position 467,343,776 of record NC_133325.1, read on the forward strand.
TAAAAAGTGGAGCTCTAAAAGAGGTAAAATCACCGGCGAATACTCCTTTGTATCCGGTTAAAAAGAAAACAGTAGCCGGTAGTCCGGTTAAGTACAGAATGGTCCAAGACCTCAGAGCAGTCAACAAAATACTAGCCCCGATGACACCTTTAGTACCCAATCCACATACGTTACTGTCACAAATACCATCAACCAGTATGTACTTTACGGTTATAGATTTGGCCAACGCTTTCTTTTCCGTCCCGCTTGCGGAAGAATGCCAACCGTGGTTTGCATTTTCCCTCGAAAATCGACAACTAACCTGGACACGCCTACCTCAGGGTATGGCGCATTCACCTACCTTGTATTCGCAAGCATTGCAAACGGTGTTGGGAGAATGGGTACCACCAGATTCCTGTGTGTTGTTACAATATGTGGATGATTTATTGTTATGCTGCCCGGACAAGGAAACTTGTTTGGCTACCACCCTTAATTTGTTGCGATTTTTGGCAGAAAAAGGTTGCAAGGTTAATAAGAAAAAGTTGCAAGTGTGTCAGAAAAAAGTTATCTTTTTGGGACATTGTATATCACAGGGTACAAGACATCTCACTGAGGAGAGGGTTCAAGTGATAAAGGGAATGTTACCCCCACGGAATTTCAAACAATTGCGTATGTTTTTAGGTATTGTGTCATATTGTAGACAATGGATACCACACGCTAGCGCTTTGATGCAGCCATTATACGATTGTTTGAAAATTGTACCGTATATGCTTACAGAAGTAGCTTATGAGTCGTTTGTCACTTTGAAAAGGTTATTGATTTCTGCCCCGGCTATTGGTATTCCAGATTACACCAAGACATTTCATTTGTACATTGCTGAAATCACTGGACACGCCACAGGTGTTTTGACACAGGCACATGTAAAACAAAGACCCGTTGCTTACTTTTCAGCAGCATTAGATCCAGTGTCCAGAGGTTCACCGTCCTGTGTACGGGCGGTAGCAGCGGTGTCGATAGTCCTAGATAAGTCATCAGAGATTGTTCTAGACAATCCAGTTGTACTGCACACCACACATGACATACATGCAATCTTGTCTCAAGTAAAGCCCAAACACATTTCCATGGCTAGGCAATTAAGGTTATAGTGTACTTTACTCTTACCTCCAAATGTTACTTTTCAGCGCTGTACAACCTTAAATTTGGCCACCTTTTTGCCTCTTCAGTCACCAGATTTGGCAAGGGGGAATAATAGTGCTAATAAGGAAGGAGATGAGGAAACTGACACCCTTCTGTTTAAAGAGATAGATGAGCACGATTGTTTTCAGCTCATGGAACAGGAGACAATGGGATTCCCACATGTTACAGATACACCGATTTTAAACGCTGAGCACACTTTGTACATAGATGGCAGCAGGTTTGCTGATGACAAGGGTAAATATCACACAGGGTATGCCGTAGTGACTGATACACAGGTGATTGACGCACAGCCCTTACCAGCCCACATGTCAGCACAAGAAGCAGAATTAAAAGCTTTAGAACAAGCCCTAGAATACTTAAAAGGACGAGAAGGGAATATTTACACTGACTCTGCCTACGTTTATGGCGTAGCGCACGATTATGGCCATATATGGAAGGCTAGAGGTTATCTGACAGCAGCAGGTACACCTGTAAAACATGGAGAAGGGATTAAGAGAGTCCTGAACAATCTTCAAAAGGTTAAACGAGTGGCCATTATGAAGATAGCGGCACACACGAGCGCAAAAACAATTGAGGCAAAAGGAAATGCATTTGCAGATTTGACTGCAAAACAGGCAGCTCTAGGGGAAGGAAGCCCTGAGACCTTAGCAGCGGTAGAGGTGAGTATCCCAGAACCAACATGGCAGCAGCTGAGTAAATTACAGGAGCAAGTAGGGGAGAGCGAGAAAGATAAGTGGGTCAGAATGGGAGCAGCACCAGACCTTGACAATGTATGGAGGGAAGGAGGCAAAGTATGCCTGCCTGCCTCTCTGTACCCAGCAATGGCAGCGGCAGTTCACCTACCCACACACGTCAGTTCCAATTCCATGTATAGGATTGTGAACCAAGGATGGCTCGCCCCTGGATTCAGTAGTACTGCAAGAAACTACTGTGCAGCCTGCCAAATCTGTCTCCTGAATAACCCAGGACAGAGAGTAAAAACCCCACGGAAACACCAGGTTCAGGCCCAATACCCCTTCCAGAGACTGCAAATTGACTACATACAAATGCCTAAGAGCGGCCCCTTTGAATTTGTCCTCGTGTGTATCGATTTATTCTCAGGTTGGCCCGAAAGCTATCCAGTAAAATCAGCCACAGCAAAAGCCACAGCCAAGAAACTGATCACTGAGTTAATACCTAGGTTTGGTCTTCCTGAAACTATAGAATCAGATAGGGGGACACACTTTACAGGAGAAATCATGCAGAATGTGATGACCATGTTAGGGGTTCAACAAAGTTTCCACACCCCTTATCATCCACAGAGTTCAGGATCAGTGGAAAGAGTAAATGGGACAATAAAGTTGAAAATACAAAAAGCCATGCAAGAGTTAAACAAGCCATGGCCAGAATGCCTGCCTTTGGCTTTGTTCTCTATAAGATACACTCCAACAGGGAAAACAGGATTATCCCCATATGAAATACTTTTTGGGAATGCACCTAGATTAGGTCTATACTTTCCACAGAGTATGCAATTGCAATGTGATAGTTTGACTGCATATGTGATACAATTACAACAACGTCTAACTAAGATCCACAAAAGTGTGTATTCTTCTCTTCCAGACCCTAACTCAATAGCAGGTACACATACGCTGCTACCAGGGGATTATGTATATGTTAAGAAACACACAAGAAAGACATTGGAACCTAGATTTGAAGGTCCTTATCAAGTGCTTTTGACCACAGCCACTTCAGTGAAATTGGAAGGAAAAGCAGCCTGGATCCACGCATCACACTGCAAAAAGAGTCTTGAACCGAGAGAAACAGAATGAAGATCCTTCTAACTATGATAATAATGCTTGAATGTTTTCAAATGTTTGTTTATACATGGACTCCGGGTATCAATGTAACAGTTCATGAAAATAGTACTGATCTTAGATGGGTAAATCAGGATAAGAGTATAACACAATATCCTTACTACGAATGGTATACGGTAGGAAATTTCACGGTGTCAGGACAGGAGGGTCCTTTTTATATGATGCAGAATATGGAATCACCAGTAGTGTGGATAAAAGCTAAATCACAAGCACAAGTAAACATAACTTTCCATTGGAGGGACAATTTAACATGGCCCTTTAATAACACACCACATAAATGTCATAAGTTAGGTCCATCTGAAACATGGAGAGAAGTAAAAGACAAATTACTACAGTTACTTAGAACTCCGAATTCAAAAGAATACGAGATAGCACAGAAGGGAAAAGGTCCTAGACCAGCAAGGGGAAGTGGGCAATTCAATCTAATAGGTCCTCTTAGTACCAATCAATCTGCAACTTATATTTGTACAGCATGGTATTTTGTACCAGTAAGGAAATGGGAAAACACAACAGGAGGATATATACAATGGCAACATTATGGTTTCAATATAAAAATAGAAGACGCTCTACCCACCATCTTCGAATCCTCTGTATTAACTCCTATTCCTAGATCTTGCATAAATGTTTCGGTATCACAACAGAAAACAAAAATCAAATTTAATGTAACTTTTCCCCAGCTACCAGAATGTAGGTATCGCCGAGAATGGTATGATACAGTTCTGGGAGCTGCAGGAACTGGAATGGGAATAATGAATGGGATACAGATGGAAATGATACAAAATAAGTGGAACCGTGCAGGAAGTCACATAGCTGATAGTTTAATAATTACAAGCAAATGGTTACCTACAACATTCGAAACACAAATTAGCCAAGTACAATTAACTAAATATCTCAATATTATGGTTAATCACACAGCACTAGCCAGTCTGGAGTTGTGGAAAGAAAATCAGGAGTTTATAAACATTACTCAATGTGCTTTTTCTACACTATCTTATCACATTCAAATTAATAGAGCTCGAGATGAGCTACGATTAGGGAATTATCGCACTTGGATGAACTATTTCAAGGGTTTAAATTTAGAAAGTACATGGTTTGAAGTACCAGGAAAAGAAGTTGAATGTGAGGAAAGATGGTGTGCTGGAAGGTTTGATGTATACAAAGTGGAGGAGGCTCAGGTAATGTGTAAGTTAATAGTGATGCCACTCCTGATAGGAAAGGATCTACCTGAATTTTGGTATCCTGAGATTTATGGACACTATGTAGATACACAAAACATGACTCATGATCTAAGTTTATGTGCTAAAACTAATAAGGGAATGGTCTGTGGAAGAAGTTCTCCAGTCTATGAACCTTGCTTATTGAAACATCAATCTAACATATGTAAGTTTCAGAGATTACCAGCAGGTGTAGGAAACAGATTTATGGAGATAGGACCACAACATATTTGTTTAGTCACAAATGATCAGGAAACTATGGAAAGTTTAAATAAAACGGCCCCTTTTTCAGGATGCGTAAAGAATGTTAAAATGCTTAAATGGCAAAATGACACTTTCCTTTTTGAACCAGATGCACATAGAATATTTAATCTAGAATGGACGGTAGATAATCTTACTGATACTACTCCTTTTATAATATCATTAGAGCCCTTACAGCAAATCTTAAATGAGTCCGAAATACTTAGAAAACACATAGAGACACAAGAACATACCCTTCAAAATAATCTAATATCTGCGGTTATAGATAAAGGGAAATTAATACATTTATCCTCACAAATAAGAGATGAAACAACACATCATTGGTATGATGTATTTGCTGGATGGTCACCCACTGCTACGGCAATTTTTAATTGGATGCTCAATCCGCTACTTATTCTAATTTTAGTTTTTGTACTGCTTACCGTGATAAACTGTTGCTTATATAGGTAGATTAAGGCACGAACAGATAGAATGGAAAGAGAAAGGTATTAGGAACTCTAATGACAAAAAGGGTAACTTGACATCACCCCTTTTCTATTCTCTTTGCTTATAAGATGCAGGTATGGATTTGAGGGATGAGGGTAAATAAAGAAGACTTATCCTCCTCTGACAACCCGCGGTCAGGGATAGCACTCTTTGAAGTATCGGCTGTTCACTTGTTTGCAAGGACCCAGAATCGGGGAGGGGATGATGTCAAAGGGGGAAATTGATAAGGTTGGAAATAATAGGTTGGAGTTCTACTTAAGTTGTTTTTCATTTTATGTATAATGTGTGCGTGTCAGTTGTAAGACGTAGCTTAAGTCTTTGAAGATGTGTCCAGCGTCATGTATGTTGAAATTATACTGCTTGTTACCTTATATGGAAATTTGCTGAAATATGCGATCCTGTAACCAGTCTATAAAAAGCCCCAATAAAGAGCCGACAGGTTCAGTTGATAGTACGGGACCTTTAAGGCTCGGAGCTGATATACAGAAACTTTCTGATTCTGTGTCTTACTTCTTTAATAGAGCTAAATTTGGCAAAGCAATATAAACTAGAAGCAGTTAAGTTGAAAACTGCACTTATCAATCCCCATCTGGCGGCAGGCAGCGTGGCATGTGATATCCCCATCTGGTGGCAGGCAGCGTGGCAAGTGATATCCCCATCTGGTGGCAGGCAGCGTAGCAAGTGACATCCCCATCTGGTGGCAGGCATAGTGGCAAGTGATATCCCCATCTGGTGGCAGGCAGCGTAGCAAGTGACATCCCCATCTGGCGGCAGGCAGCGTGGCATGTGATATCCCCATCTGGTGGCAGGCAGCGTGGCAAGTGATACCCCCATCTGGTGGCAGGCAGCGTGGCAAGTGAAATCCCCATCTGGTGGCAGGCAGCGTAGCAAGTGACATCCCCATCTGGTGGCAGGCATAGTGGCAAGTGATATCCCCATCTGGTGGCAGGCAGCGTAGCAAGTGACATCCCCATCTGGTGGCAGGCATAGTGGCAAGTGACATCCCCATCTGGTGGCAGGCAGCGTAGCAAGTGACATCCCCATCTGGTGGCAGGCATAGTGGCAAGTGACAAGAGATGGTGGCAAGTGACACGCTCAGGGCTACCAATGATTCTGCATTATGGTGAGTTGAACTATTTCAGTTTATATTACAATGTAATGATAGAAATAATGCGTTTCAATCATCCTGACACCATAACAACCATGGTGCCGGGGATGATTGAAGCACTAACACCAGCCATTGCCTTGAAAATTTGCCTGCGAAAAATCCTTACCCCTCGCGCGCTTACCCTGAAGTATTTTTAGTCTGTACAATTAAAGCCAGTTATTTTCAGTGTTCTCGTGTGTGGAGATATGTTTTTAATTGATCTATTGTAGAAGTCATCGATAAAGGACATGGTGTGTGTGTGTGTGTGTGTGTGTGTGGGGGGGGGGGGGCGGCATTGAAGGACCCGGCCTTGGGGCGGCAAAGGGAGTAAATCCGGGCCTGCCTATGAACAGGAGCCTTTAATATCACTTTAATGTTTGGCTTCAGACACCCAAGGATTTGAAAATAAGTACACCATCCCAAATGTGGATACAATATTACTGTCAATAATCCAACTTTTTCTGTTTCAGGTTCAGCTTAAAGGATAAGTCCACCTTTTAAAATGATTAATAAATGCACATGTTTTTGCAGGTAAAAAAATATGCGTTCATTATTTTTTTGTCAGGAGCCTGCAGAGCACTGCACCCACGATCAGCAGATCGCAAATGCAGTGTCAGGCTCCTGCAGACACTGCCTACAGCTTTCTGCACGTACCTCTGTACCTTTTTGTTTGAAAGCTGTAGGAAGGGGTAATAAGGGGGTCACCAGCACCCTCAGTTCATTAAGAACTACAAACCATCTGCCGCAGTGGAAGACAGGACAGATTCCTGTGAATGAATGATGCTCCTGTGTGGGTGGAGTCCCACGCAGCCGTGCTGTTTTTCACTTGTGACAGCAGGTGCAGGAGGAACAACTGTCATGTGGAGGTGAGATGGACTGGTGGTGGGTGCGGGGAATGGTGCATAGTAGTGCCCCGTACACACGGTCGGATTTTCCGACGGAAAATGTGTGATCGGAGCGTGTTGTCGGAAATTCCGACCGTGTGTGGGCTCCATCGGACTTTTTCCATCGGATTTTCCGACACACAAAGTTTGAGAGCAGGCTATAAAATTTTCCGACAACAAAATCCAATTGCGTCAATTCCGACCGTGTGTGGACAATTCCGACGCACAAAGTGCCACGCATGCTCAGAAGAAATTCCGAGACAGAACAGCTCGGTCTGGTAAAATTAGCGTTCGGAATGGATACAGCACTTTTGTCAGGCTGCAATCTTTCAAATTGTTTAATACAGCACACTCTCTTCTTCTTTATAATGCAGGAAGATTTGTCACATCTGAACAAAAATCTATATAAATTTTTGTTTTTTTTTTTTTTTTTTTCAAGCCTGATGTGATTTTTTTTTTTTTTTGGTTTGTATTTTTTTCAAGGCTGATCTTCTTTTTTTTTTTTTTTTTTTTAGTTATTTAACATCCAGAATATTTTTGTGTGTGTTTTGTGTGTCGAGTTACCACAACACCATTATTATCTTGTATTATTTAATCTCAAGGAGGTTGCTTGGTGTTGGTGTCTCTTAATTTCACATTGTATTTTTGAAATATCCCTGCCTCCTCTCAAACAAACTGTCCTTTTTGAAGGAAAACACACATAGGCAAGTATAATTGAAACAAAAAAACCTTTATTAAGGGCTCACAACCAAACAAAGAGGGAAGCAACGCTGGAGAAACAGCAGAAATTGGTGAAGCCTTTGACCCCCAGGGCAGACATCAATTATTTTACTGCAAAATTGGTGGCCTGAGGAGTCCATATCTAAGGGAGTGCAGTCTGGTCCAGAAGTCCCAGAGATCATGAAAGCAGCAGATGACATCTGTGTCCCCAGGCTGTGGTCATACAAGAGCCTGCATCTTTTGCCAGACCAGACTGAACCCAGGGTCATCACTCTCTGGTCTTCCTTCCACACTTCCTTCCACGCTGTGGCTGTGGTGGTGGAGTTGTGGCAGGAGGAGAATGTTCCAACTCAGGTGGGTATTGTGTGTGATTTCGCCCCTCAAGCCCCTTAGTTAAGACTTTATAAAGAAGGTTCTCACACAGCTGGCGTTGGCCCTCCTGCATGCCCTGCAGTTTGGTGGTAGCCATGCAGGCAAAGGCCTCTTCAGGAGTGGGGGTGGCTCTGAGGGACACAGAAGCCTCCTGAATCAGCCTGAGTGCTGAATCCTGCACGTGACTCCCCTTCCTGGGTCTTTTGTTTGGAAGCCGGAGGGGAGGGACCTGCGATTCTGTCAGGCTCCTACTGGGCCCAGGCTTTTCCTGGCTGCCACTTAGCCCCGCCTCCTCCTGGCTGCCACTAACCCCTGCCTCCTCCTGGCTGCCACATTCCACAGCCTCCTCCTGTGTGCCACATTCCACAGCCTCGTCCTGGCTGAGGTCTTCCTGTGTATGAAAAAGGGACATAGTTTGAGTTTTTACTTCATCAATCACACACAATTTTCATCTCATGACTGTTGCAAATTGAATGTTAACAAATATAAAAGACTATCCTTCTGAGCCCAGCATTTTTCATTCTTGTCCCAATTAGTTTTGCCCACTACTGTCTATTGATATATAAACGCCTTTATTAAATCAGCAGTTAGTGATCAATAATAACATCTAGTAAACATCATTTATTTATTGACCAGAAATCTGTAGAACAATGCTATACCTGGCTCCAGCTGGGATCCTCCACTTCTTCCTGGCTGGAAGTCCCAGGTTGGACATCGGAAGCCTCAGATGGGGTGAAAGATAGGGTGGAAAGAAGAGTGGAAGGAAGGGTTGAGAGGGATTCCCTGACTCCAGTCTGGTCTGACAGAAATCGCAGTCTCTCATAGTACCACAGCCTGGGGACATAAACGTCATCTGCTGCAGCTCCGGATCTCTGGGACTCTGTGACCTTCTTGCGCTCCCTTAGCTAAGTGCTCCTCAGGCCACTAATTTTGGCTTTTAAATAGGGGATGGTTGCCGTGGGGACCACCGGCTTCACCAACTCCAGCAGTTTCTCCAGCTGCCTGCCTCTTTTGTTTATGATTATAATGTGGATGTTTCACCTGCCACAGACAAGGCAGCTCCCTGTACTTGTCTATGAACAGGGGAAGGAAGTTGTGGTCATTGAAGCCATCCATTTTATCTGCAAGACACAACACAAGACAAACCCTAATGTCAGGCAAAACTCTCCTAATCTTGTTACAATATAGGCCTCAATCTCAAAGCAGTATAGGCCCAAGTTTAGATCTTATCATCGTTATCACGATCGCCGCCTCCGATGCTCCTTCCAGATCGTATGTACTACGCACGCGTGTTACGCTTTATACACACTGCGCATACGTGAAACTCCGCCCGCCCCTGACGTTCTTTCTAGTCTATTTCCCGCCCCTTCTCGTTCGGCGCAGTGGGGGAAGAGCACATGGCGGAAACAGAGCAAGTGTCTGTTAATTACAGCAACGTGGAGGAGGAGGAGGAAAGCCCGGAGCCTGAAACGTCACGATCCAGAAGGAGAAGATTTAAGGCATCAAATATGTCCTTTGGGGAGATGTTGGAGATGGTCGACATCCTGAAGAAGGCCGACTATGACGGGAAGTATGGACCTTACCCCAACCCCAATGTCAGAAAGGCCAAGATCATGGCGAAAGTGGTCAAGAGTCTGCATTTCGGAATTTCGGGGTACGACGATCGAAAGATCAGCTCAGGAAGCGGTGGTCGGACCTGAAATTAAGAGAGCATGAGCAGTACAGAAGGATCCAGAGAGTGCTGCAAAAAAGTAAGTAGTTGTGCTGTGTTCCTATTCTTTATGTTTATTACGTTCGTGCTGCTCCATGTGCTTTTCTTAACTGTTGTCCAGTTTAAAATGGCAACTTTCATGTTCATGGGCACATTATTTGTTCGTATAAAACATTGTTCGTTCGGCCTAGAAAACACCATTATTGCGTCCATATGCATTTGTCAACATTTTTTTGGCCTACTTGTATGAAAATAATTTGGTTTTGTAGATGTGTTTGTAACTAGAATGAAATGCAAACTAGATTCTGTGTAAGGAGAGGACACTCAGCAGTTTTCACATCTAGACGCTGGAGCACTAGTGTGGGACACAAGAACACCCTTTTTATTAGGGGTCCCACACAGGTGCTCCAGTGTATACTATAGGGGGGGTCTCCATTTGTGAAGCTTGTACTAAACAGGTAAAGTCTTGAAGCTTGACAAAGGACAATAAAAATTCTACATCTTGGAACTCTGCCAAAACAGACAATTGTACCCCACTTCCAAGCAATGTTTCATATTCCTATTTATGCCATCAAATATCTGTGTGCTAAGTATACCTATTTTTTTTTACATAGGGGAGAAAAGACTCGGAGGACACCCCTCATCCGAGGAGACCAGAGACCCCCCACCTCATGAAGAAGTGGAGACCCACCAAAGCCAACAGGAGGAGGAGGAGGAAGGAGATGTGGTGGAACTAGTCACCACAACAGGTGAGTGTTTGTGACCACAGGCTCAGGTAATAGATGGATGCCGGCATATTTATAATACATGGTGTGTTTTTGTTTCTGTCTTTTTAGGTGATTGTGCTGTTGTGGATCCAGGGCATTTCACCTCAGAAAGTGCACAGATCCTGATCGGGGAGATCATGGGGTGTAATAGGGACTTGGAAAACATCCTGGAAAGCATCAATGATGTTCAAAAAAAAATGAAGAACATCACTGATGTTTTAGGGAGAGTTTAAAACCCCTCAAAATCCCTTTTTTGTGCTTTTTGTGAGCTAAAAAGTTTTTCAATTTTTTGACATATTTGTGAAAAGCCAAATTTTGAAGAGGCACACAGTGTGTCAACATGTGCTATCTGCCATCACAGGAGATCAATGGACGCGTTTTGGAGGTGCAACCCCTTCCTTAATAATAAAGTAGCTGTGAGGAAGGGGTTGCTCCCCCAAAACACGTCCCTTGATCCCCCGTGATGGCAGCTAGCACATGTTGACATTCGGCAATTGGTGTGCATCTTCAAAATTTTGCTTTTCTAGGGGTGACTTCACCCCATCTGAACGCAATATCAAACACAGTTTGTAAATACTCATGTCTGATATTGCCTTCAAGTTCTACCAAATGTGAACTTTGTAAGTTCCTTGTCAAAAGAAGTTTATTGAGTATACAATATTATAAAGATACATAAAGTAAGTTTACAAGGATCTATAAAGTAAGCTCATTGTTTTACAGTAGGGATTATATAAGTAAATATCATGAAATTTCAAATATTAAACATTGGGTTCACGTAAACCTAAATTAAAGATATATATCATTTCCTTAGTTACTTTTGTAGGTATTTAAATGATTTATACCTACTATATATATTGTTTACAGGTAGAGTGTATATAGGTCAAATAAATTCTGATAATGAGCTTTAATCGTAAGGTGGAGAAAAGGAAAGAGAAAGAAGAAAAAGGGTAGAAAGGCAGAGGTATGGTCCACAAGGTTGTCCCGCTCGTCAGTTTATTATTCTTTTTAGTTCTCTTTGAAGCCTAATGCCCCGTACACATGGTCGGATTTTCCGATGGAAAATGTCCGATCGGAGCGTGTTGTCGGAAATTCCGACCGTGTGTGGGCTCCATCGGACATTTTCCATCGGATTTTCCGACACACAAAGTTGGAGAGCAGGAGATAAAATTTTCCGACAACAAAATCCGTTGTCGGAAATTCCGATCGTGTGTACACAAATCCGACGGACAAAGTGCCACGCATGCTCAGAATAAATAAAGAGATGAAAGCTATTGGCCACTGCCCCGTTTATAGTCCCGACGTACATGTTTTACGTCACCGCTTTTAAAACGATCGGATTTTCCGACAACTTTGTGTGACCGTGTGTATGCAAGACAAGTTTGAGCCAACATCTGTCAGAAAAAATCCATGGATTTTGTTGTCGGAATGTCCGAACAAAGTCCGACCGTGTGTACAGGGCATTAGAATGGGTGTCTCTGTAAGTCATTTAATCTGTTACCATGGCAACAGGACAGAGTCATTGAAATTTGACAGGAACTGTTGTTTTATCCAAGGATGCCAAAGTTTTTCAAATTTTGGAATTTGATTTTGATCGATGGCTACCATCTTAGCATGGGACATTGTATTATTCATTCTGTGAATTGTTTCTGCTAGTACCAACGTAGGAGATTTCCATGCTTTGGCCACTGTTTGTTTTGCAGCCGTTATTGGATCATAAGTTTGAATTGAGAGAGTGTTAACCATTCCGGTTTTAGATTAAGTAAAGTTATATATGGATCTGGTTGTATTATTTTTTAAAATATTTTAGATGCAATTACGAAGACTTCCTTCCAGAAGGTTTGGATTACTGGGCACGTCCACCATATGTGTAAATATGTGCCTATTTCTGGGCATCCTCGAAAACAAAGAGCTGAGGTATTAGGTGAATATTTTGCCACTCTAGCGGGTACAAGGTACCAGCGAGTTAGGACTTTATAATTTGTCTCCAGTGCTAAGATGTTGGGTGAGGTTGACTTAGATGTGAGCCATATGTTAGACCAGTCCGTGTCTTCTAAAGTTCGTCCCAGGTCCTCCTCCCACCTCTGAACGTAAGAGGGTCTATTAAGATTTACTACTCCATATAATTGATTATAAAGTGATGAAATTGTACCTTTAGCAAATGGATCTTTTGTACAGATTGATTCAAAAATGGATAATTGGGATAATGGTGTATCCCCCTTTAGGAATGGTGTATAGAAATTTTTGATTTGGAGATATCTAAATATCTCAGAGTTTGGTAGATCATATTTTTCTCTAAGCGATGGGAATGAAAGGAATGATTTAGATGCTATGAAGTCATTTAGTGTCTGAATGCCTGATGTTGTCCAAGCTTTAAAAGAATTTGGGTAGATCCATGCCGGATAAAAGGCCGGATTTCTGATAAAAGAAAGGAGAGGATTACGTGGAGATTGTAACTGATTAACTGATATTTGGTTTTTAGTTTATCCCAGAGAGATAAGAAGTGTTTAGTTATGGGATTATGAATTTTAAAGCGGTCTTTAGGATCAAGCCATAACAAGTTTGATATTAATAGAGGGTCATTTTCTGAAGCCTCTATAAATACCCATAATGGGATTTCCTGTTTTGCATGGTATTTGGACAGACTGGCCAAATGTTCTGCTCTGTAGTAGTTAGTAAAATTAGGGTATCCCAGGCCTCCTTTATTTTTGGGAAGATGTAGTGTGTGTATAGGTATACGTGGTTTAGAAGAGCCCCATATAAATGAAGTTGCTCTTTTTTGTACTATTCTCAAAAAATAGGAAGGAATTGGAATAGGGAGGACTCTGAATAGATAAAGCAATTTGGGTAGAATAGTCATTTTGATTGCATTAATCTTCCCTATCCAGGATAAAGGAAGTTGCGACCATTGTTTTATTAGATTTGTGATCTGTCTTAATACAGGAGGATAATTGGTTGAGAATAAGTCAGAATGAGATGCTGTTAAATGAATTCCAAGATATGGGATTGATTTTTCTGCCCATGTGAATGGGAGTGCAGCCCTAGCCGGGATCAATTCCATGTTTGTGAGCGAAATATTAAGCACTAGGCATTTCTTAGGATTAATCATAAGGCCGGATAGGGCTGCAAATCCATCAAGAGCTGGTATTAAGTTAGGACCAGAGACCTGTGGTGATGATAGAAAAAGTAATATATCGTCTGCAAATATACATAATTTGTGTGTAATACCTCCTACTTCAATGCCAGTTATAGTTTGGTTTGTTCTGATGTATTGGGCCATGGGTTCGAGTATAAGGGCAAATAATAAGGGAGATAATGGGCAACCCTGTTGGGTACCTCTTTCGATATTAAAGGCATCAGATTTGTATCCAGCGTATTTTATATAGGCTTTGGGTTTATTATATAATGCTTTGATCCATGTTAAAAAGTGGGGTCCAAAACCCCATTTTTGTAATGAATATTGCATATATTGCCAGGATACTGTGTCAAATGCCCTCTTAATATTGAGAGATAGAAAACATAAAGGGATTTTCCGTTTTTTAGCAATATGTGCCAATAACACTGCCCTGCGTATATTATCGCCTGCCTGTCTATTTTGCATGAAGCCTACTTGATCTCTATGTATTAATTTTTCTATAATGCTATTGAGGCGTTTTGCTATTATTTTTGCTAATAATTTAATATCAAGGTTTAACAGAGAGGCCGATAATTCACACAGGAAGTATCATCAGAAAGGGGTTTTGGGATCCTACAAACAATTGCCATTAGTGTTTCTTGCCGAAAAGAATGTCCTTCTAGAAGTTTGTTAAAAGTTTCAGTGAGAATGGGAGAGAGTATTTCTGAGAATGTTTTATAGTATAAAGCCGAGTAGCCGTCTGGGCCTGGTCTTTTGTTAAGTTTTAGGTCTTTTATGGCGTTAGCAACTTCATCTATAGTTATAGGCTCATCCAAACTGCTTTTTTGATTCTGAGACAACTCAGGTAAGGTTATTTTTGAGAAGAAGGATTCAGCCTCTGTAGGATTAAATTCATTGTTTGTCTTGTATAAAGTTGCGAGATGTGAGTGAAATTTATGGACTATTTTAACTGGATTACATGTATAAACATTTTTTGATCATTTCAGACGTATTGGTTTGAAAGATTTGTTGAATTTAATGCCCGAGCCAAATATGTACCTGGTTTGTTTGTATTCATGTAGAAATTGTGTTTGGAGCGTTTGAGGGATTTATCAACTGACTCAGTGAGAAATAGATCGTATTCCAATCTAGATTTTTCCAGATGAGATTTTGTACTCTGAGATGGATTATCTTGGAATGATATGTAGGCTGCATTAAAATTGAGTTCTAGTTTTTTTGCTAGATTTTTGCGTTCCCGTTTAAATAGTGCCATTTGTCTTTGTATTGTACCACGCAAGACAGGCTTATGAGCTTCCCACAGTGTTATTGGGGAAATGTCTGTTGTATTATTAATTGATATGTATTCCTTTAAAGCTTGTTCAATGGCCATCTGATGTAGTGGGTGTTTGAGCATTATGTCCGGTAAGTACCACGTTGGGTCATGCGCTTTTGGTATGGCTGAGGCTATAGTAGTGTATACTGCATTATGGTCAGACCACGGAATCGGAATTATATCTGATGCAATAATTTCTGGTATCATTCCTATTGTTAGAAAAATATGATCTATTCTGGTGAAGGTTTGATGAGGGTGCGAGAAATAAGTGAATTTCTTTTTCATTGGGTTACTTTCTCTCCACGAATCTACCAGATTGTATTTGGAAAGAAGTTGAGAAAAAGGTAATCTAGAGGTTATTTTGGATGGTGTAAAAGGTGATTTATCTAGAAATGGGAGGAGGACCTGGTTCGAATCCCCGCACATTATCACTGTTCCTATTTTGTGTGTATTAATCACTTGTAATATATGTGAGAGGAATGGTGTAGGTTGTTTGTTAGGAGCGTAGTAGGAAATCACCGTGATTGCTGTATCCATTATATAACCCATGAGTATCAGGTATCTACCTTCTGGGTCTTTAATTTCTGATGATAAGGTGAATGGTGTGGATCGGTGAAATGCAATTAGAGTTCCCCTTTGCTTGGTACAGGCAGAAGCCGTGTAAATTTGTTGATAAAAAGGAGAAATATATTTTGGAGTAGAATCTTTGGTGAAGTGTGTTTCTTGGAGGCGTACTATGTGAGCCTTCTTGTTATGGAAAGTACGTAAGGCTTTGGTCCTTTTTTGAGAGACATTTATTCCCTGAACATTCAGGGAAAGTATATTCAGTGGTGCCATGGCAACAGATAAAATAGTTTTGACTTACTTTTTGTTATGCAGAGCTGACTGCGCAGATCAACCTGTGTGGACTGAAGAGATGAAAAGATAGAAAAGAAACCAGTGAATTCTGGAGTAAAGAGTAAACAAAAAACATATGAGATTAGATGATACATTGTATAAATTATTTTTTGCAAGTAATCACAATTTACCCGTGAAAGAGAATAAATATCTCTCTCAGGGGAACAAGTGCCTTCGTCACACTCCCACATAATATGGTTGGGAGAATGAGGAGGGCTAATGGGGGTACACGGATCTTCCGCTTACAGGAGAGAAGTGCTATGTCAAAAGACATCAAAATGATGATTCATTAATTGGAGTGCAGAATATAGTTTTTGTTGAAATTATTTATTCCAGGGTGGTTGTATATGGTTAGTCTTGCCCTAGGCTAAATAATTCAGTTAGAAAGGTACTGTTAATAACTTTGGTATTGATGAAGATAGTTTGAATTATTTTGGTAATTTAACCCTTTTAGAGTAAACAATTACATATTTTATTCATATGTAACTGTTTAGATATGTTAACTCATAAAATTGAGGTTGTATTGCTTCAGATTAGAATAAACAAAAACATAGTTCTAGGAACTAGTTAGGTACTAATATATTTGTTTTAAGAAAAGAAAGAAAAAGCTTCCATTACTTCTGGATTATTGAACATATTTGTCCTAAAAAGTAATAAATCTATTGTTATTACCTGAAAATATATGAATCAGAAGTAATAAGAAATATAACTGGAATGTAACTTGATCCCATACAGTGTGTGACTATCAGAATGCAGTTACATTCAGTTATAAATACAGGTTTTTTATAGAGAACCATCTCTTAGTATAATAAATGGAGAGATATCAGGAATTAGGATGTCAGTCCATTGAATCTTCTTGGTCCATGGATGATGTGGCGTAACGCCCTCTTTTGTGAGAATGATGATTCCCATTTTGTTCTGAAATTTTCTGGGTGCTGCCTGAAGGTGAAGATGATGCCATTCTTCTGCATGTGGGGGTGTTGTTGCTTGTGGGTTCTGTCAGATTTAATTTTAAAAGGGTTTGTTGTAGTTCATCTGCTGATCTGCTTCTGTAAATTGTACCTTGGTAGTTAAATCTGACTGAAAAGGGGAAGCCCCATTGATACATAATGTTGTGGCGTTGCAGTTCCATTAGTTGGGGTTTCATGGATCGTCTTTTAGTAATAGTAAGTTGGGATAGGTCAGCAAAAATTTTATAATTGTGTCCTTGAAAATTAAGTTCCTTTTTTTCTCTTGCAGCAATTAGTATTTGTTCTTTCGTTCTGTAATAATGAAATTTTGTGATTATATCACGTGGGGGTCTGTCTTTCTTTTTGGCTGTGAGGGCTCTGTGTACTCTGTCCAGTTCTAAACGTTCAATAGGGATATCTGGCTTTAGTTCTTGTAATAGAGCAGTAATAGTAGATACAGGTCTGTCACAGTTTCAGGTATTCCCCTTATGCGCAAATTTGAACGTCTGGCTCTATTTTCGTAATCTTCGAGCTTAGTTTGAAGTATTAAATTCTCTTCTTTTAATTGTTCCAATTCTGTTATATTTTCTTGGATTGTAATTTCAATTTCATCAATTTTTATTTCTAAGGCTGCGGTGCGGTTTCCCAGCTCTCTTATTTCTTTGGTTAGGCTGTTTGTTATTTGGTCTGAGGTTTGTTTTAAAGCCTTATGAAGCATCTTTTCAAATTGTAATAATATTACTGGGGGTGCTGAGGAGGCTTGTGGAGAAGTTTGTGAGAGGATTTGTTCTGTATCTGACTCAAATGGAGAGTCTTGCTGTGACATTTTCTGTCTGTGAGAGCGCCCTGATGCTGTATATTGTGAGGTGACTGGAGCTGCTTTAGTTGCAGTGAGTGCCTGTGAGCTCTTTGTGAGGTGATTTTTATTTCTGCCACGGCTTCCTCCCAGTACCATATTTCCTGCCCAAACTTTCACAGTTTGTTCCCTGGGGCAAAAAGGTTCAAATGGATACCTTTTGAGCCTGCAGGCTCCGCTTTGTCCTTCTCTTCTCTCCTCAGCGGTGTGGAGCTCTAACAATGCATGTCTGCTCCGTTAGGCTCCGCCTCCTGTCCCCCCGTGAACTTTGTAAGTTCAAGATTTGTGTCTTTCTTGTTGGTTTTAAACATGCCTGTTTTATCTTAAATGGACATTTCTACTTTTTCTAATGTGACCCCAAAAATTGTTATACAACAAACATGTTGTTTTTTTTAAAAAACCTTTTCTAATTGCACATGTGATTGTGCTGGTATTAAAAAGATTGTTAATCAAGAATGTGTGGATTATTGTTTCAACGATCCAAAACTTTGTTGTGCTCTAATTGCTGTTTTCAGTGACAATGGGGGTTATTTCCTAAGGGAAAATCCACTTTGCAGTACAAGTGCAGTTTCAAGTGCACTTGTAGTGCAAAGTGTCTTTGCCTTTAGTAAATAACACCCAACAATGCTTTGTAATGTTACACAATCACGCCATTTTCAGGACTCACCACATTTCTGTCAGGGTCAGCTAAAAGAAACACAAGCAGTAAATGTCACCAAAGATTTTAGTAGTTAATTTTTTTTTTAATTTGAAAAAGGTTTCAGACATTGTCTGGCATATTGATAGCCCCCCTACCCGCAAAGTATTCAAGGTATCTTAGACGAACATCACGGGCACTCAGGGGGGGCAAGCCAGGATGGCCACTTTCAAGTGCCGTCAGAGTTGGTTCATTTTGAATTCCAGCCTCAGGCCCAACTGAGCCAGCATAGTTGGCAGAATGTTGTCGTAAAAAGTTGTGTAGAACACAGCACGCCAGGATAATATGATTCAGTTTATACTCCGCCATGTGTATGGGTGTAAGAAATAGGCGCAACAGGCTGGCCATGGTTCCAAACGTGTTCTCCACCACTCTTCTGGCTCTGGCCAGCCAGTAATTAAAAACCCTCTGGTCCGGGGTGAGGGTCCTCATCGGGAATGGCCGCATAAGATGGTCCCCCAGCGCAAACGCTTCATCTGCAACGAAGACAAATGGGAGTCCTTCCACATTGTCCTCTGGAGGTGGCAAGTCCAAGCTGCCATTCTGGAGACGCCTGTAGAACTCCATCTGGGCGATGACTCCACCATCGGACATCCGGCCATTCTTCCCCACGTCCACATACAGGAACTCGTAAGTAGCCGACACCACCGCCAACATCACAATACTATTGAACCCCTTCTAATTATAATAGTATGACCCCGAGTTGGGTGGTGGGACGATGTGGATGTGTTTCCCATCAATTGCCCCTCCGCAGTTAGGAAAGTCCTACCGCTGGGCAAAGTGGGAGGCCACTGTCTGCCATTCCTGTGGGTTGGAAGGAAACTGTGGAGTCAAACAAAAAAAAAATTAGTCATTTTGCACATAAACAGGGAAAGCAGATCAGATTAGACACAAACATTCTTGGCCAACATCAAGATAACATTTATTTGAGGGAGTTTTTAAAGACCAAAGTATAAGGGACACCTATCAGATTCCCCCTCCCCCCCTCTCATGGGCCATTTTTAACATTTTGGGGGGGGAGCTCTTGGACAGGTAACCCTCTCCACTTTATTGAGAGATGAATGCCTAAATAATGCGTATTACTTTGGCCAGCCCCTCCTTAGTTACACTATTGACAGCCCACTGGACAGGTAAGAAGTGTCATAATACAAAGATAAAAATACACACTGTACACATTTGAGCACATTTTGAAATTCTGCTATTACCTATTAAGATAATAATAGGATACAAAAACTTTAAACAGTGCCATTTGAAAGTATACAGGCAGGCCCTTGCACTACATGCTTTGGGGAATTCATCCATACATCTGACCACTAAAGAGATGGGTATAGTGTGTATGGGTTTGGCAAAGTCAGCAGATAGATGATTGAGGATAGATAAAAAATTGGTATCAGCTGACTTAGCAGTTGGGGGGAGGGAGGGTTCCAAATGATTTGGGGACCCCCAAAAAAAAGCCTCTGGCACTCTGCCTGAATTTAAAGCACAAATCACATTTAAAAACATTTTAGGGGGTGTTTGGGGTAAAGCACTACTATGGAGCTGCCAAATGAGACTATTAAGTGACTACATGAGGTGAATATAGGGCCAGGAGAACATGCTGGGAAGGTAAGTGAAGGCAAATATGTATGAAGGATAAAAAAAAAAAAAAAAAAATTACATAAAAATCCAGCATGCATGAGGACAAAGGGGACATTCGCAGCATATTACAATCATGGTAATTAGGGAACGAGGAAAGAAATACAATACATTAACAAACATTAAATACAATAAAATGTGATATTAAAGGATAAATCTTACCTTAATATACTCCTTCTGCAGGACCTGAATGATGGCAGAACAGGTCTCTGGGATAATGATCCCCAGAGCCTGGGGGGAGATGCCTGTCGAGAACTTGAGGTCCTGCAGGCTTCTCCCCGTCGCCAAGTACCGCAGGGTGGCGACGAGCCTCTGCTCCGGAATGATGGCTTGCCTCATGCAGGTATCCTGCCTACTGATATAGGGGGTCAGCAAAGCCAACTAACGGTGAAATACAGGGTCCGTCATCCTGAGAAAGTTCCTGAAATCATCAGGATTATTCTCACGGATCTCACGGAGCAAAGGCATATGACAGAACTGGTCACGCTGGAGCAACCAATTCTTGGTCCATGAACTCCTCCCCACCCTGTTCATGGACTGGACTTGTGTCAATGTCAGGACCCCAACACCAAGCCCCCGCACAGCACGAACTCTACGAGGAGTACGTATACGCAACATGGCTAGAAAACGTTCGGCTGCTCAGAACGAAGTAACAGAACGCACTGAAGAACAGCAAGGCCTGTGAAGGGCGTCCTGAAAAACAGTAACGAACGAACAAGAACACAATGACAAGAGTCACGCGTAACTCGCTGCACACACTGAAGAGCAGATACAAACCCACAAGCACAAACTGAACAGCAGAAAACAATCTGAAAACCACAAGTCTGAAAAAGCGCGAATCGTCTCTCACCAAACTTTTACTAACACGAGATTAGCAAAAGGAGCCCAAAGGGTGCCGCGCTTAGTTCTGAACTGGCCTTTTCTAGTCTCGTCGTACGTGGTGTATTTCACCGCGTTCTTGGCGATCGGAAATTCCGACAACTTTGTGTGACTGTGTGTACGCAAAAAAGTTTGAGCCAACATCCGTCGGAAAAAATCCATGGATTTTGTTGTTGGAATGTCCGATCAATGTCCGACCATGTGTACGGGGCATAACATGTTACAGCTTAAATACAGGTATAACATGTTGCTAAAGGTGAACTTAGACTTAAGGAGGAGAAGAACTCCTAAATAACTATCATGCAGCATCAAGATTATAATACTGCTCTGTCCTACAACGGGTCTTAAAGGGCAACATTTCATTGCATTTGATATAATTAGGTTTACATATTAAACAGAAAGATAAAAACAGTAATAAAATGATATAAACTGTCTACAGAGGTTGTGGTCTTCTTGTTTAGTTCTGCTACATGAAACCATATCAGACAGGTTGATTGATGCAATTTAGTACTGTCTAGGAACTAAACCCAAATAAAAGGTATAAGGCCTAGTACACACTATTCGTTTTTCAACATTAGTACAGCAATCTCCCCTGCTGAGCTGTTGTGCTCTCACAGGGGGACGCCCCCCCCGGCCACAACACTTTGATCAGCGCTCTCAGCCATTGGCTGAGAGCGCTGATCGGGAGCCAGACGGTTGCTGGTTTTCTGTCGGACCGGCTGGCATACACACGGCCGAATGCCAGTCATTTTTTATTGAAGAGGCCGATGTTGGCTAGCATTTGGCCCATGTGTACAGGGCTTTAGTAGAGTATCATTAAATTTCCCTCTTAGAAATTAATGAATGGTTGATATTTTACAAATATTTACAAACCAAAACACATTACACAAAACCATATCGCCTTTGTTTTGTTGATTTATAAGTGCACTTTCTGTTACCAGTATTTAATGAGCTCATTCTGTTTAATTTTGTTGTTAAGGCAAATTTCATTAAGAACATCCATTAAAAGTTGTCATCAATTCACCATGGTTAAATTAACATTCAAAATAACATTTATATTGGATTTATCACATTTGTGCACAAGGATCATACATCACTATATTAATATTGCTTTAACTATCTCAGCCTCTTGTCCAACCGCCAACTATACAGATGTTGGAAATTCTTTAACTTCCAAGAAAAAACCTGGTTCCTCCTGTGTTAACCGTTTGCCGACCATCCGCCGCAGTTGTACTGCGGCAGAATGGCACAGGCAGGCGAATCGTCGTCATGTTACGCCGGCCGCGACGATCGGATTCGATCAGGAACCGATCAATCCCCAGGCCCAGGTCAATGAAGTCTGGCCTGGTGGTCGCTCCTGGCGAATGAGATCCTTCCCCTGTCGTGTAAGTATAAACACTGACAGGGGAAGTTATGTCATCTCTGCTCGTGTCGGTCTTTTCGTTCCAGACCGAGAGGAGAGAGCATTGAAAAGTGATTTGCACCAAGACTACACTGACACTAGGTCACATAGGCACACAATTCACCCCCTGATCACCCCCCCAGTTAACCCCTTCACCACCTGTCACTGTTTCACCCAGGGCAGCGTTCAGATTTTTTTTTGATCGCTGTACTGGTGTCATTAGTGACACTAATCAGTGTTAGGGTAATTAATATTAGGCTCAGATAGGTCTAGGGACCCCCCTAACCCCCCCAATAAAGGTTTAACCCCTTGACTACCCCCTGTCACCTGTGATCACAGTATAAGTGTCACGGGTGACGCAGTTTAGCTAGATTTTTTTATAGTGTCAGGGCACCCGCCGTATTTTACCCAATAGGTTTAACCCCCTGATCACCCAGTGGGTGATCAAAGTTAGGTTTTAGCGCCAGATAGGGTCTGCGTCGCAACAGGGAGTGTCAGATCAGTGCCAGTACCACTAACACCCACGCACGCACCATACACCTCCCTTAGTAGTATAGTGTCTGAACGGAATGATATCTGATGTGTTTAGATCTATATTAGCGTTCACTAGTGTACCAGTAAATTTAGAGACCAAAATGTCAAATCGAGGGTACACTAGTGAAGAGGCCTATACGTTTCTGAGCATGACAGATAGTGAAGAGGAATTCACTCATCTGTCAGATTCAGGCTCAGTTGTGTTGTGGTCCCTGCCAAGGTCAGGCGTACCAGACCCCGATCTTCTTCTGCTGTCGTTGAGGTGCAAGAACCGCAGGTCCCTCGTATGGAGCAGAGAGCCAGTACTAGCGCCGCTATTCCTTCTGGTGAACTGGCAAGAACCAGCGGCCTAGTACATCCTGGTCATACATCCAGCACTGCAGTAACACTTGGTGACGTGGAGAGTCCCATAAGTGCAGTTCAAGCTGGCGAGGTGGCAAGCACGAGTAGTGTCCTGCTGCCACTAAGAAGAAGACAAAGACAGGCCCATCGAGCCCATAGTGCCCTTCCTGCTGCATTTGCCAATCCTAATTGGGAACCCACCATTTCTGCAGCACCCGTACTTCCCCCATTCACTGGCCAAACCGGAATTCAGGTGGAAACAGTTGATTTTACATGACTTGATTTTTATTCGCTGTTTTTCACCGAAGATCTCTATAGATCTATTGTGGACCAAAGCAATTTATATGCGGGCCAATTCATCGCCGCTAATCCCCAGCTGACCTTTGCCAGAGATTGGAGACCAATTGCGGTCTCTGAATTTAAGACTTTCCTGGGCCTATCCCTCCTCATGGGCATAACTAAAAAGAGTGAGTTGCGGTCATATTGGTCCACTGACCCAATTCACCATACGTCCGTGTTCTCTGCCTCCATGACCAGGACACGATATGAGCAGTTCTTGTGGTTCATGCATTTCAATGATAATGAACTCTGTCATCCTCGGGGTGACCCTGAATTTGATCGGCTCTACAAAATTCGGCCCCTTGTAAACCACTTCATACAATGTTTTGCAGCCTTGTTTACTCCCCATCAAGTTGTCTGCGTTGATGAGTCCCTGATGACATTTTCTGGCTGCTTGTCATTCAAACAGTATCTCCCCAGCAAGCGTGCCAGATATGGGGTCAAAATGTATAAACTATGTGACAGGGCCACAGGCTATACATATAGTTTTATAGTTTACAAGGGAAGAGATAGTTATGTAGAGCCGGAGAACTGCCCTGACTACATAGGGAGCGTTGGTAAGATTGTTTGGGACTTGGTGTCACCCTTATTCGGAAAGGAGTACCACTTGTATGTGGACAATTATTACACAAGCGTGCCACTTTTTAGTCACTTGTTTGATCATCAAATTGGCGCATGTGGCACTGTGCGATCTAATCGCGGGGCTTACCCCAGCGGCTTTTAGGACTACATAGGGAGCGCTGGTAAGATTGTTTGGGACTTGGTGTCACCCTTATTCGGAAAGGGGTACCACTTGTATGTGGACAATTATTACACAAGCGTGCCACTTTTTAGTCACTTGTTTGATCATCAAATTGGCGCGTGTGGCACCGTGTGATCTAATTGCGGAGCTTACCCCAGTGGCTTGTAGATTCCCGTCTTAGGCTGGGGAGAGAGCCTGCTTGAGATATAATAATTTGATCGCTGTGAAGTGGAGGGATGTTTTTATTCTGTCCTCCCTTTATGCAGACACGACTGTCCAAATTCCTACGGTGACTGGTGTTGTGGAGAAACCCCTCTGTGTCCACGAATATAACCTTAATATGGGAGGGGTGGACCTTAACGACCAGTTGTTAAGGTCCTTACCTAATTGCCTGTAAGGCCAGACGCTGGTACAAAAAAGTGTCTGTTTATTTCAACTGGCTTTGCTGAATGCTTTTGTGCTATACAAAGCTTCAGGACGAACTGGATCCTTCCTTAAATTCCAGGAAGAGATCATCAGAGCCCTTCTGTTACCAGACGGTGCTCTGGCCCAACTTCCCAATGCAAATGCAGTAAGCCGGCTGCATGAGAGGCATTTTCCGCATGTCCTCTCTGGTACCCCTACCCAAAGAAACTCCCAAAGAAGATGTTGTGTCTGTAGAAAGTGCGGATTTAGGCGTGACACCCACTTTTATTGTCCCTCCTGTCCTGACCAACCTGGTCTTTGCATTGGTGACTGTTTCGAACGCTATCACACACTAGTTGAGTATTAGCGTAGGGTACAGCACCACACAGTCATAGGCACACGTACACAGGGTCTTGAAAGATGTGATGGCCATCACATTTTGAGAGACCCTAATCTGCAACGTTCAGTTTAAAGTTTTTTTAAAAGTGAAAAAAGTGGAAAAAAAGAACACACACAAAAACACAGAAAAAATGAAAAATAAAAAAGCCAAAAATAGTTGTGGTTGTATTTTTCTTCTCTCTCTCTCTCTATTGTTCTCTCTCTTATCCGCTCTACTGTTCGCTCACTATTGTTCTATATCTATTGTTCTCTCTGTTTTTTTTTTACTATGTTTTATTGTATTTGCTTTGCAGGTATGGTATGTCATATTGTAATGTTTGTTTTATTGTTAACCATCATTTGCTTAGCAGGTACGCCATTCAGCTGCAGCGCGGGCTTATTTATCTTGACAGCAACAGCGTTTGCTCCCACAATACATAAAGCTGTGACTCCAGCGCTGTCGGAGGTGATTTCACCACTACAGTTTAAAAAAAGAGCATATATGCTGAAGCATGGGGGCAGGGGTGGAGGAGCGATTTGCTCCTAACATTAGGGGGGGATGCCCCCATGCTTCAGCATATATTTTTTAGGCACAGATTGCGTTAAAAAATGTTTTATTTTTACTATGTTTTATTGTATTTGCTTTGCAGGTATGGTAAGTCTTACTGTTATACTGTAATGTTACTTTGTTTTATTGTTAACCATCATTTGCTTAGCAGGTACACCATTCAGCTGCAGCACTGATTTATTTATCTTGAAAGCAACAGCGTTTGCTCCAACGATACGTAAATTAGCAACTCCAGCGCTGTAGGAGGTGATTTCACCACCACAGTTAAAAGAAAATGGTGCATGTATGCCCATAATTAGAAGTGGGTGGATGAAGGGCGGTATTCTAATGGTGGGCATACCCACCGATCAATCTCTTTTTTTTTTGTTCAGCCCACAGGCTACATGAAAAAAAGAACGTTACAATGTATGCCCAACAAGGACCAGCAGTGTACTGGTATGTTGCTGGACTTTGAGTGGTTATACCAGAATGATGCCTGCAGGTTTAGGTATCATCTTGGTATCATTCTTTTCAGCCAGCGGTCAGCTTTCATGTAAAAGCAATCCTAGTGGCTAATTAGCCTCTAGACTGCTTTTATAAGCAATGGGAGGGAAAGTCTCCCGCCCCCCCCTCCATCTTCCATGGTTTTCTCGGGCTCTCCTGTCCCAACAGGGAACCCGAGAATGCATCTGGTGGTTCTGCCAGCTGATCAGAGACCAGAACGGCTCCAATCATCTCTATGGCCCAAGAAACCAGAAGCTATGAGCATTTCTCACACTGATCTTGGTGTGGTTAGATGCTTTGAGGGCAGAGGAGAGATCTAGGGTCTAATAGACCCCAATTTTTTCAAAAAAGAGTACCTGTCACTACCTATTGCTATCATAGGTGATATTTACATTCCCTGAGATAACTAATGATTTAAAAAAATGAAAGGAACAGTTTAAAAATATAATAAAAAAGCATAATAAATAATAATTAAAAAAAAAAAAATCACCCCTGTCCCCCCCTGCTCAGGCTCAAAGGCGAACGCAAGCGTCAGTCTGGTGTCATATGTAAACAGTAATTGCACTATGCATGTGAGGTATCAACACAAAGGTCAGATCGAGGGCAGTAATTTTAGCAGTAGACATCCTCTTTAGATCTAAAATGGTAACCTGTAAAGGCTTTTAAAGGCTTTTAAAAATGTATGTGGTTTGTCGCTGTTGCGCGTTTGTGCGCAATTTTAAAGCATGTCATGTTTGGTATCCATGTACTCGGGATAAGATCATCTTTTTTTATACCATCAAACATTTGGGCAATATTGTGTGTTTTAGTGCATTAAAATTAAAAAAGTATGTTTTTTCCCAAAAAATTGTGTTTGAAAAATCGCTGCGCAAATACTGTGTGAAAAAAAACATTTGCAACACGCACCATTTTAATCTGTAGGGCCTTTGCTTTAAAAAAATATATAATGTCTGGGGGTTCAAAGTAATTTTCTTGCAAAAAAAAATATTTTTTCATGTAAACAAAAATTGTCAGAAAGGGCTTTGTCTTCAAGTGGTTAGACGAGTGGGTGATATGTGACATAAGCTTCTAAATGTTGTGCATAAAATGCCAGGACAGTTCGAACCCTCCCAAATTACCCCATTTTGGAAAGCAGACACCACAAGCTATTTGCTGATAGTCCATGGAATATTTTATATTTTGTCACAAGTTTCAGGAAAATTACACTTTTTTTTTTTTTTTTGCACACTAAATGATATATTGTTCAAACATGGCATGTTTTTATGTGGAATTACACCCCAAAATGCATTCTGCTGCTTCTCCTGAGTATGGGGATACCTCATGTGTGAGACTTTTTGGGAGCCTAGCCGTGTACAGGACCCTGAAAACCAATCACCACCTTCAGAATTTCTAAGGGTGTAAATTTTTTATTTCACTCCTCACTACCTATCACAGTTTTGAAGGCCATAAAATGCCAAGATAGCACAAAACCCCCAAATGACCCTATTTTGGAATGTAGACACCCCAAGCTATTTGATGAGAGGCATGTTGAGTCCATGGAATATTTTATATTTTGCCACAAGTTGTAGGAAAATTACATTTTTTTTTTTACACAAAGTTGTCACTAAATGATATATTGTTCAAACATGGCATGGTTATATATGGAATTGCACCGCAAAATACATTCTGCTGCTTCTCCTGTGTACGGGGATATGTGTGGGACTTTTTGGGAGCCTAGCTGCGTACAGGACCCCAAAATCCAATCACCACTTCAGGATTTCTAAAGGCATAAAATTGTGATTTTACTCCTCACTACCTATCACAGTTACGGAGGCCCTGAAATGTCCAGATAGCACAACCCCCCCCCAAATGACCCCATTTTGCAAAGTAGACACCCCAAGGTATTTGCTAAGAGGCATGATGAGTATTTTGCAGATCTCATTTATTTTTGAAAATTATGAAAGAAAAGAATTTTTTTTTTTTCTTTTTTCAATTTTAAAAACTTTGTGACAAAAAGAGAGATCTGCAAAATACTCAAGATGCCTCTCAGCAGATAGTGTGGGGTGTCTACTTTCCAAAATGGGGTAATTTGGGGGGGGGGGATTTGTGCTATCTGGGCATTTCATGGCCTCCGAAACTGTGATAGGCAGTGAGGAGTGAAATCAAAAATGTATGCCCTTAGAAAGCCTGAAGGCGGTGATTGGTTTTTGGGGTCCTGTACGCGGTTAGACTGCCAAAAAGTTCCACACATGTGGTATCCCCATACTCAGGAGAAGCAGCAGAATGTATTTTTGGGGTGTAATTCCACATATAACTATGCCATTTTTGAACAATATATCATTTAGTGACGATGTTGTGTAAAAAAAAAAATTGTAATTTTCCTGCAACTTGTGGCAAAATATAAAATATTCCATGGACTCAACATGCCTATCAGCAAATAGATTGGGGTGTCTACTTTCCAAAATGGGGTAATTTGGGGGGGGGTTATGCTATCTTGGCATTTTTTGGCCTTTGAAACTGTGATTGGTAGTGAGGAGTAAAATCAAAAATTACGCCCTTAGAAAGCGGTGCTTAGTTTTCAGGGTCCTGTACGCGGCTAGGCTCCCAAAAAGTCTCACACGTGTCATATCCCCATACCCAGGAGAAGCAGCAGAATGCATTTTAATTCCATATATAACCATGGCATGTGTGAGCAATATATAATTTAGTGACAACTTTGTGTAATTTTTTTTTTTTTTGTCATTTTTCAATCACTTGTGACAAAAAAATAAAATATTTAATGGGCTCAACATGCCCCTCAGCAATTTCCTTGGGGTGTCTACTTTCCAAAATGGGGACATTTGGGGGGGGGGGTGTTTGTACTGCCCTGCCATTTTAGCACCTCAAGAAATGAGATAGGTACTCATAAAGTAAAAGCTGCGTAAATTCCAGAAAATATACCCTAGTTTGTAGACGCTATAACTTTTGCGCAAACCAATAAATATACACTTATTGACCTTTTTTTAACGAAGACATGTGGCTGAATACATTTTGGCCTAAATGTATGACTAAAATTGAGTTTATTAAAAATTGAGATTAAATGGGTGCGAGCCCTGGCTCCATAAAAAAAAAATGACACAGGATGGGGGGGACAGAGAGACCGGGGAAACAGACAGGGGCCAAGAGTAAAAAACCCCCAGAGCCAGCACAAAAAGATGGACAAAGAAAACAACCCAAGGACCTAGATATAACAGACATATTAGAAAGCATTTGTGAGGACAGAGAGGAAAACATAGGAAACGAACCAATCAAAAAAACAGTTGCCAACCAAAGGAGAAATGGCGGAGATGGGCAGAGATGACCCGGAGCACAGTGTGCAGAGATGATCATCCTTAATTTTATGACTTACAATGTGCGTGGCTTAAATGCTCCTATAAAAAGAAATAATGCAATAAGAGAGATCAAACAGTACAAAGCTGATGTAGTTCTATTACAAGAGACACATATACCACATTATTCTAATTTAAAAATAATATCAAGAGACTACCCAGTCTGGTATTATGGGGATTCCCCAATAAAAAGACCTAGGAATAGGAATAGCTACAGGATTTTCCAGAGGAGTAAGGTTTACCCTGGAGGAGAGAATTACAGACCCGGAAGGGCGATATCTATTTTTGAAGGGTAAAATCAATGAGGAAGAGTACTCTCTGGCAAATATGTATTGCCCAAATAGTAACCTGATAAAATATACAATTAACATCATAAAAAAATGTATGGACTTTAAGAAAGGATATACTATTCTGGGCAGAGATTTTAATTTTTATATGATACCAGGAATTGATAGTACGTCTAGTGCACAGAGGACTGGGAATGTATTGCGGAAGGCTCTAAAAAAGACTCTACAACAGAACCAGTTGATAGAAGTGTGGCGAACGCAAAATGCAAAACGCTGTGACTATACATTCCACTCCTCTGTGCACGGGACATACTCAAGAATAGATTTTTTTTTTGGTAGATCATAGATTGCTCAAGACAGCGGCCAAAGTTGACATTAAAATTGCTACATTTTCCGATCATGCGCCGGTAATGATGGGAGTTAAGAACGAGAAGATGCCAACTAGAACAACTCTCTGGAGACTGAATGAAGAGTTACTACAGGATAACGAGGTAGCAGAGAGGATTAGGAAGGAATTAGAGTGGTACTTTAAAATGAATGACATAGAAGAAAAATCAGAAGCCACATTGTGGGAAGCACATAAAGCTTATGTTAGAGGTACATTGATTCAATTAGGAACAGAAAGGAAAAAGGCGGGAATAAGTAGAAAGAACACTCTGATAAAAGACATCACGGGGATAGAACAGCAACATAAAAAAACAGGAAATGTAGAGACAAGGGCGACTCTTATCTGTAAGAGAGAGGAACTAAAAGAATTAGTCGAGAAAGACACACGGTCGGCCTATAATAAGATTAAAAAGGAAAGGTAACTATGGGGAAATAAAATTGGGAAACCACTGGCAAGGATTTTAAAAAATAAAATATCAGCAAACTACATAGAAAAAATACAAGATAGTAAAGGAACAATGGTTTATAACACATCAGGGATAGCTAGAACGTTTCAAGAATATTATGCAAAACTGTAGGCAATTAACAAGAATGAAACACCTGAGCAGAAAAAAAAGGAAGGACAACATGAGGGATTTTTTAGAAGATTTAGACCTAAATAAAATCTCAGAGGAACAAAGGAGCTGGTTGGAGGAACCTGTAACAGAAGAAGAGATAAGGAAAATATTAAGAGAGACTCCCCTGGGTAAGAGCCCAGGTTCGGATGGCCTGACGACGTTATAATATAGAAAGTTTGGAGACATCTTGGTCCCTAAACTGTGTTCATACATAAACGGGATAGGAACAATGTGGGCAATAAGGAAAGAGGCTTTAGAGGCGGCCATAACTATAATACCAAAAGAGGGAAAAGATGTCTCACTTTGTTCTAGTTATAGGCCAATAACATTGTTGAATGTTGACATCAAGTTATTTGCAAAGGTAATGGCGGGGAGGCTGAAACCATTAATGAGCGAGCTGGTACATACTGACCAGGCAGGGTTTGTACCCTGAAGAGAATGCCGGGACAACGGAATCAGGACACTCCTGGTGGTGCACGAAATAAAGGAGTCTGGGACCCCCGGTCTACTCCTGTCAATTGACGCTGAAAAAGCTTTTGACAGGGTAGACTGGGGGTTCATGCGAGAGGCCCTAGTGGGGAGGGATATGGGGAATAGATACATGCAGTGGATAGGAGCGCCTTACGAACATCCCACAGCAAGGGTGAAGGTAAACGACTCTGTTTCAGGACCCTTTGAAATGTAAAATGACACCAGACAGGGGTGTCCCCTGTCCCCCCTACTGTTTGTATTGTCACTTGAACCGTTACTGGTGAAAATACGACAGGATGCAGACATTAGGGGGTGCAGGTCAGGAGAAGAGGAACATAAGATGGCCACATACGCGGACGATATACTGTTCTTTGTGACCTCCCGTAGAATAACTCTACCTAACTTGATGAAAAAATGTAAACTGTACGGAGAATGCTCGAATTTTAAAATAAATCTGGTCAAATCCGAGATCCTGAATATAAATCTGCCACTGGAGGAGGCACTTATATATCAGGAGGAATTCCCATTCATTTGGAGAGGAAAAGAGCTAAAATATTTAGGGGTTAAGATTACATCTATGGATACGCTCTACCAATCAAACTTCCTGCCATTGCTGAATGAAATTAAAAAAGACTTAAGTAAAATAGAGTCAAGACGTGTCTTGGTTGGGGAGAATTAATTTATTCAAAATGAGCCTTCTTCCAAAGATTATGTACCAATATCAGATGTTGCTGATCCCCCCCAACAAGTGTATTTTAAAATATGGAACACAATACTCCTTAGGTATATATGGAAGGGGAAAAAGCCGAGAATAAGTTTACAAGTATTAACTAGAGACAGAAAGCAGGGGGGCCTGGGGGTTCCAGATTTAAAGAACTATCACAAAGCGGTTCTCCTTGCCCGGGTTATTGACTGGGCAAAAAATAATAAGGATAAAAGATGGGTGGAACTGGAAAACACAATTAGCAAGACAGAGTTGGCGAAAATAATTTGGGTTCCCGTAGATTTGAGGAATATAGGAGAGAAATCACATAAGATGACAATTAAAGCACTAGAGACGTGGGATATGATGCACAAAAAAGAAAAATGGAGATTTGACTCCCCATGGATTGCACTAAAGGACACGGAGTATTTTCCACTGGTGAAAAGTAGCTTGTTTGGAAACTGGATTAAAAAACAGAATGCACACGTAAAAGATGTAATTTTTAATTTTTTTGATTCCCTCCTTCAATCAGTGAGGTCAGCAGATAACTTGCTGTTGATGGAGAAACTTTGTACGGATGCAGCAAAAAGGAAAAGGATATCTGTAATATATAAAATTATGATGGAAGGGAAGGGGATGGGGAAGCCGCCATACATCAGTAAGTGGGAGGAGGAATTAGGGACACAGGTGAATGAGTTGGAGATGAGAAAAATGTTGAGGTTTTTGTAACGTCACAGGATAGTAATATGATAGAAATGTGTTTTAAAAGTTTAGCACGGTGGTATATAACTCCAGATAAGGCCCATAGGTATCAAATGGAGACTTTGCAGTGTTGTTGGAGGGGGTGCGGAGGACGGGGAACCATGTCTTAGTCAGCCAATATATGAAAACCCTGGTTCCCCCACTCCTCAATGCAGCCAAAAGTCTAATTCCTAAGCACTGGTAAGACCCAGAGAGCCCCACTATGAGGAGTTGGAGCAGTGTTTCTCAACTCCAGTCCTCAAGGCACCCCAACAGGTCATGTTTTCAGGCTTACCATTATTTTGCACAGGTGATTTGATCAGTTTCACTGCCTTAGTAATTACCACAGCTGTTCCATCTGAGGGAAATCCTGAAAACATGACCTGTTGGTGCGCCTTGAGGACTGGAGTTGAGAAACACTGAGTTGGAGAAATAAAGTGGATGATATCTACAACATGGAGTATTTGAGATTTAGTGGGGAGGAGGGGTGGGCAGGATTTGAGAGAAAATGGAAGGATTGGCATAGATTTAAGCATACAAGTTTGCAGAAATGTTCGGAGCCTGAGCAGACTAGGAGTAGGTAAATTCAAGAGGAAAGTGATATAAAACCCGGATCCAGAGCAGGGGAAGAGAGGGGGGATAGTGGGGGGGGGGGGGTTGAGGTCTAGAGGTAAACTGTAAATAGTGTTAGAGGAAAATAAATGTGTGTGATAAAGAAAATTTAATAAAAGATATTGAACAAAAAAAAAGTCTTGTTCACCTCGGCCCCCATCCTAAAGCATCCCGACCCATCCTTGGCCTATGTCTTACAGGTTGACACCACCGAAAGTGCAGTAGGGGCTATATTATCACAACGTCAGGGCCCTAAATCGTTACTTCATCCCGTGGCCTTTTTCTCCAAGAAACTGAATCCATCTGAGAAGAACTATGTTGGAGATCGGGAATTGTTTGCCATTAAACCTGCACTTGAAGAGTGGTGTTACCTGTTGGAAGGTGCCTCTCACCCTATCCTTATCTTCACTGACCACAAGAATTTAGAGTACTTGAGAACAACTAAAAGACTAATGCCGCGTACACACGGTCGGAAATTTCCGACAGGAAATGTTCGATGTGAGCTTGTTGTCGGAAAGTCAGACCGTGTGTATGCTCCATCGAACATTTGCTGTCGGAATTTCCGCACACAAATGTTTGCGAGCAGGTTCTCAAATTTTCCAACACAAAACTTGTCATCGTAAATTCCGAGCGTGTGTACACAAGTCCGACGCACAAAATTCCATGCATGCTCGAAATCAAGTATGAGACAGAAGCGCTTAGTCTTGTAAAACTAGCATGCGTAATGGAGCTAGCACACTTGTCACGCTGCAAATTTTAAAAATATTTCACTGTAGCGCATTCTCTTCAACTTTATAATGCTAGAATAATGAAGTTGCTTTTCTGCTGATATTCATAGAGTTCTGACAAACGGATATTTCATTCTTTCTCGTGATCAACCTGAATAATCTTTGTTTTTGTTTGGTTTTTTTCTCAAGATCTCCAGAATAATCATTTTTTATATTTTTTATATTTTTTCTGCTTTTTATTTTTTTTTATTAAGCTCTTCAGAATAATATTTTTTAAATTTTTTTCTTGTGATCTCCATAATATTTTTTGTC
Source organism: Aquarana catesbeiana (assembly GCF_042186555.1). NCBI lineage: Eukaryota > Metazoa > Chordata > Amphibia > Anura > Ranidae > Aquarana > Aquarana catesbeiana. Next base: position 467,378,124 of record NC_133325.1, read on the forward strand.
GTTTTGTGTGTCAAGTTAACACAACACCATTATTATCTTGTATTTTTTTTACCTCAAAGAGGTTGGTTGGTGTTGGTGTCCCTTGTTAATTTGACATTGTATTTTTGAAATGTACCTGCCTACTCACAAACAAACTGTCCTTTTTGAAGTAAAACACATAGCCAAGTATTTGTCAAAACAAAAATTAAAAATGTATTGGCGGTCATTACAAATTAAAGAGGAAGGCAACGCTGGAGAAACAGTTGAAATTGGTGAAGCCTTTGTACCCCAGGGTAGACATCAATTATTTGACAGGCAAAATTGGTAGCCCGAGGAGTCCATTTAATAGGGAGCACAATCCGGTCCAGGACTCCAAGAGATCGGGAGCAGCAGCAGATGACATATATGTCCCCAGGCTGTGGTCTTACCACAGCCTGCGTCTTTTGCCAGACCACACCAAACCCAGGCCATCACTCTCAAGACTTCCTTCCAGGCTGTGGCTGTGTTATTGGAGGTGTTGCTGGAGGTGGTGGAGGAGTCATACGGTCCAACTCACAGACGTGGCTTTTATTGGTGAGTTGGCCCCTCACCCCCTTATTTAGGGCCTGAAGTATGACCTCCTCACAGATGAGGCGTTGGCCCTCCTCCATTCCTTGCATTTTACTAGCCGTCATACACCCAAAAGCCTCGTGGACATTAGGGGTGTTTGTGAGGACCGCAGTAGCCTGCCAAATCAAAGTAGTCGCTGACTCCTCCAGGTTCCTCGCCTTCCTGGTACTTTTTGTTGGAAGGCGGAGGGGAAGAACCTGGGATTAGATCAGGCTACTGGGCATGGCCACCTCCTGGCTGCCACTTTCCATGGCCACCTCCTGGCTGAGACTTTCCGTGTATGAAAATGGTACATAGTTTTAGGTTTGTGGTCATCAATCACACACAATTTAGAGCTCATGACTGTTGCAAATTGAATGTTAACAAATAGAAAAGACTATCATTCTGACCCCAGCATTTTTCATTCTTGTCCCAATAATTTTTGGCTACTATTGTCTATTGATATGTAAACCACTTTGTTAAATTAGTGATCAAAAATAGCATCTGGTTAACATCATTAATTTTTTGACAAGAAATATGTTGAACAATGCTATACCTGGCTCAAGCTGAGCTCCTCCACATCTTCCTGGGTGGAAGGCCCAGGTTGTACTTCTGAAGCCTCAGTTGATGTGGAAGGAAGTGAGGAAGGAAGGGTTGAGAGTGATAGCCTGGGTTCACTCTGGTCTGACAAAAACCAAGGTCTGTCGTAGTACCAGAGCCTGGGTACATAAATGTCATCTGCTGCTGCTCCTGATCTCATGGAATCCTGGAATTTCTTGTGCTCCCTATTATATGGGCTCCTCAGGCCACCAATTTTGGCCTTCAAATAGGTGATGTCTGCCGTGGGATACACCACCTTCACCAATTCCAACAGTTGCTCCAGCGCTGCCCTCCTCTTTAATTTGTTGGAATAATATTGTTTTTTTTACTTTCCACAGACAGGGCAGCTCTCTGTATTTATCAATAAAGTTTGGCAAGAAATCTGGATCGGTAAATTTATCCATATTCTCTGCAAGACACAACACAAGACAAACCCTAATGTCACGATACTCCGTCCTCCGCTCACAGATTATATGTACGATGCACGTTATGCTTTATATACACTGCACATGCGTGAAACTCCACCCCTGACCTTCTTTCTAGTGTATTCCCTGCCCCTTCTCTTTCGGCGCAGTGGGAGAGCACATGGCGGAGAGACAGCAGGTGCATGCAGAGAGCAGCAACGACGAAAGCCCAGAGCCAGAAACGTCCCAATCCAGGGGGAGATATAAGGCCTCAAATATGTCCTTTGTAGAGATGGTGGACATCTTGAAGAGGGCAGACTATGATGGGAAGTATGGACCATACCCAAACCCAAATGTGAGAAAGGCCAAGATCATGACTAAATTTGTGAGAAGTCCGCACAGGAATTTTGGGGTACGACAATCCAAGGAGCAATTGAGGAAATGCTGGTCAGACCTGAAATTGAGGGAGCAGGATCAGTACAGAAGGATTGCTTCTAAAAAGTATTTGTCCTGTGTTCCTATTATTATTATTTCTTTAGTGCTGCTCTGTGTGCTTTTCTTTACTGTTGTACAGTTTAAAATGGCAAGTTTCAGGTTCGTGGGCACAGTAATTGTTCGTAGTAAACATTGTTCATTCGCCCACTAATACGATGCAGGTTAACTACATTTGTTCATGCCTATTTGTATAAAAAGAAATTTAGATGTGTCTAGATGTGTTTGTAACTAAAATGAAATGCAAACTTGATTCAGTGTAAGGAGAGGACACTCAGCAGCTGTTTACACATCTGGACGCAAGAGCACTAGTGTGGGACACCAGAACACCCATTATAGGGTTTCCCACACAGGTGCTCCAGTGGATACTAGGGGTCTCTCCATGTGTGAAACTTTACCAAAAAAGGTAAGTATTCCAGCTTTAGAAAGGGAAAAAAACATGTTTTCAGCTTGGAACGCTGCCAAAACAGACAATTGTACGACACTTCCAAGCAAAGTTTCATATTCCTATTTCTTGCCTCAAATATCTGTGTGCTAAGTATACCTTTTTTGTACTCACATAGGTGAGAAAAGAAGGGGAAATCCCCACACACCATGAAGAAGATGTAGATTCATGAAGTGGGCGAAATAGTGACCACAACAGGTCAGTGTCTGAGACCACAGCTTCAGGTAATAGATGTATGCCTGCATATTTATAATACATGGTGTGTTTTTTTATTTTTAGGTGATGTGGATGTTGTGGAAGAAAAAACTAATTTCAACAGTGCAAGTGCACAGATCTTCATCGGTGAGATCATGGTGTGCAATCGGGATTTAGAGATGGTCAAGCAAAATATCACTGATGTCCAAAAAAAAATGACCAACATCATTGATGTTTTAGGCAGAATCTAAAACCACCAAAAATTGAAAAGTTGCTCGTTGTATGTTTTACTTTTGCTAAAGTTTTACAGTTATTTGAAAGCCAAATTTTGAAGATGCACACAGTGTGTCAACATGTGCTATCTGCCATCATGGGATATCAATGTACACGTTTTGTGGGTGCAACCCCTTCCTCGCAACTAAAGTAGATGAGAGGAAGGGGTTGCACCCCAGAAACACGTCCATTGATCCCCCATGATGGAAGCTAGCACATGTTGACATTAGGCATGGGATCAGGAGAGAAATACACATTTTGACTCCCAATTTGTGTGCGTCTTCAAAATTTGGCTTTTAGAGGGGTGACATCACCCCATCTGATGAAGGCAAGATCAACATAGTTTTGACATACTAATGTCTCATATGGCCTTCACTTTATCAAAGTTGAACTTTGTAAGTTCCTGAGTTGTGAATGTTATGGTTTTAAACATACCTGTTTAGCCAAAAAAAGGCTATATCTACTGTCAAACATAAATGTTATAACACCAAAGATGTTGGTTTGTTTAAAAACCCTTTTATAACACACATATGAATGTGCTTGGAGTAAAATGTTTTATACTCAACAATGTGTGGCTTTTTCTTTCAATGCTCAATACCAGTTTTTGGAGTAAGTTGGTGTAGTTACAGTGACAATGGGGGTATTTATTAAAGGCAACTCCACTTTGCACTACAAGTGCACTTCCAGTGCAGTTTCAGGGCACTTGTAGTGCAAAGTGGATTTACCTTTAGTAAACAACACCCACAGTGCTCTATAATTTGACCCAATCAGGCCATTTTAGGGACTCAAAGCAATTAATTAATGGAGCTGAAAAGGATGATTATTTTTATCATTAATGCATTACATACATTATAACAACAAAAACAATGTGTGTGTGTAGCAGACCCACAACATAATAGTTAGCTGAAGAAAAGATTGTCACCTCATGTATCAAATAAGTTACGTTTGCACTATTGAAGAAAATGGCCAAAAATAAAAGGCCATTGGAGAACCTAGGGAGACATATAGGAAACACAAGCAGTAAATCAAATTAAATATGAGTTCAGTTTATAAAAAATGTTTTTATTCTAAACATGTTTATATATTCTCTGGCATATCAATGGCCCCCCTACCCGCAAAGTACTCTAGATACCTTTGGCGAACTTCGTGGGCGCTTTGGGGGGGCAAGCCAGGATGGCCAGGTTCAAGAGCCATCAAAGTTGTTGTATCCGGCAAGCCAGCCTCAGTCCCAACTGGGGCCACATTGTTTGATGCATTTTTTCGCAAAAAGTTATGTAATATGCAGCATGCAAGAACAATGTGATTGATTTTATATTCCACCATGTTGATAATTGTGAGAAATCGGCGGAACTGGCTAGCCATTATTCCAAAGGCATTTTCAACCACTCTTCTGGCTCTGGTCCGGGGTGAGGGTCCTCATCGGGAATGGCTGCGGAAGATGGTCCCCCAGCGCAAAAACTTAATCCGCGATGAAGATGAATGGGAGTCCCACCACATTATCTTCAGAAGGTGGCAAGCACAACCTGCCATTCTGGAGCCATCTGAAGAACTCTATCTGGGCGATGACTCCACCATCTGACATTCGCCCATTTTTCCCCACATCCACATACAAAAACTCAGACGTCACCGACACCATCGCCAACAACACTATACTATTATACCCCTTATAATTATAATAATATGACCCCGAGTTGGGGGGTGGGACCATGCGGACATGCTTCCCATCTATTGTCCACTGCAGTTGGGGAAGTCTGGTGCGAGTTACCACTTTTACAGGCTGTTGCAGGCATTTGGCATTTCAAATGCCTCTAAACATCTGCCCTGAACGCATTTTTTTGCTTTCCAAAAATACTTCTAACCTTAACTGCCTGAAAACGACTATAAACGACCCTGTGTACATGTACTGATAAGATAACATAGAAGAGTGTTCAGCGGCAGCTGAAAAAATTGCCCAACTGCTCCTAAATGTCAGTTTACCAGCAGCAGTGTACATAAAGCCTAAAACTTATTGGAAAAAAAAGTTGTAAGCTGCAAGTGCTGTGGAAAGAATTTTAATAAATAGTTTACAGGAGAATGTTTATTTATTGGTAATAAACTACGACGCTACTTGCTTGAAGTTTGCATGTTCTCCCTGTGCCTGCTTGTGTTTCCTCCGGGTACTCTACTTTGCTCCCACACTCCAAAGACATGCTAGTAGGTTAATTGAATCCTCTCTAAATTGGCTTTAGTATGTGTATGTATGAATGTGAGTTAGGGACCTTAAATTGTAAGCTCCTTGAGGGCAGGGACTGATGTGAATGTACAATGTATATGTAGCGCCCACCTACTTAGATGTGTGCTAGAGTAGGCAGTTAGGATTAATGCTAGGTAAAATTGCCAGTGTTTTACCCTGTTGGTTAATGTGGTTGGGAGGTTTGTTAGAGTAGAGGAAGGTGTGGCCACCTACACTCTGCCCTGTAAGATTTCCATCACTTTCCCTGAAATGTTCTGGAAAGTGGGTAGACTGAAGGAGAAGAGTGGCAGGTAGTTTTGGAGACCCCTCTGAATCAATCATTGTTTTGTTTGGGCAGAGGCGGGACTACTATAAAAGTGAAGGTCACATGCTTCAATGAGTTCTAGTTTTGGAGTAGAAGAAGACAGCATGTAGGGGCTGGTGCAGCTCGGGCGCTCTCCCCTCTGGGGAGGGGAATGTGCCATGTGGAGAGGAGAGATGGAGGAGACATCAGGAGGAAGCTGCTATTACTAACAGGAGGAAGTTGCTATTACTGACAGGAGGAAGACTGGGTGATCGATCCTCTAGTGCGGGTCAATAAATAAGTCTGGGCAAGGAGTTGGGCCTTAGAGAATTAATACCCTGGAGAGATCCAATCAGTCAGCCCAAGGGACTTTATTCAGAGTATCGTTCTTTGGGTATACTTGGAAGTGCTGTACAGTTGGGAAGTAGCAACAAACAGGAGGAAGGAAAGCTGCAAAGTGTACCTGTAAGCAAGTGCAGGTTAAGAGTTATTCAGAGTGGCTCTATATGATCTGGACTATGTATTCTCAGGACTCATTTCATTTAATGCTGAATCTGTAAGAGTTATTCAGAGTGACTCTGTATCGCAGTATCGCAATAAGTGCCAGAGAAGAATAAAGTTCAATGTTTAATCGTTCTGGACTGTCTGCTGTGTCAATCTGTGGAGGGAAGGGGTAATGGAACCACACTAGCGAAAAGGAATGAACTACCCAGCAGCTCCTACAGGAGTAGTGCGCTACATGGAGGTCCCACCGAGATTTTCACCTTTTCTGCTAGTCTGTTACCCCTAGCAACCTTGCAGACAGTACCTGCAAATCAGTGACTGTATTCCGGATAGTCCTAAGGGACCATTGCAGGCGGCACCTTGCCATTTGTACAGAGATGTCTGGCGTGGGTACAGCACCAGCATCGCCACTGTTTGCCAAAATTATCCTGCTACACAGTTGAAAATGTGGATGGAGTTGTGGATGTCGCTGTTGCCCTTGGAAACAGGGGGTGGTGTGGCTGGAGACTATGCAGGGAACATGTCTCTTACAGTTGGGACATCACAAGGGACATTTTCACAGTGAAACAGTAGTTGCTGTTTAACCTGCAATTCTATTGTGCCTGCTGCCAGGGGTCGCTGGCGTACACTATAGAAATGAATAGCTACAGTTCCTCGTACACTGGATTGGCGAGAGGAGGGGGTGGAGTCACGTCCCAGAGGAAAGGTTACTAGCGTCACACATGTTGTGCTCTCAGCAGTGGAAGATGGGACAGAGCTTTACCAGCCCGCCGGCCATGCAGCAACTTACTGAACAGCAGGAACGGATCCTCGTAGACACCGGCATCCTCCTGGAAGTCACCGGTGGGGTAGCGTTGGGAGTAGTTGATGGAGTGGAAAGACTGTGTCTGATCTGTCCCGGCTGTTGGAAACCCACCATGGGAGTCACCGCCTGGGCCTGGGGTGGCCATTGCAGCTTGCACCTTACGCGACTGGGACCTGAACAGCAGGAGGTATGCTACTGCCACGTGGACATCGCCACCGGGCTCTGCACGCCTCAAGCTTCAAACCTCTGGAGGGTCGGAGAGAGTGAAGTAACATCAGAGACTGCAGCGGAGAAGTTCCGTCCAGAGTCCTTAAAATCGGATATGCCGGAGGTCCAGGTAGGATCTGTGGGGAAGGCCTGTGGTCTGGTCGGGGATCCCGGGGTTGTTAGTGTTGTTGGGCAAACCCCGGGAAATCTCCCTGAAACACTGACCTCTTCAAGTAAGCCCCGCACTAAACTTGTCCAGAAGGAGCCACTAGTAGAAGAGGGTGATCCCTCAGGTGAGCTGGGCAGGTGAAGCAAGGGCCGGGCCATAGACTGGGGTTCCCCAGAAGTGCTGGAGAGGTACGGGTCTTTGGAACATTTATTTGTTTGGTCCTCTCCAGAGAAATGTGGTTCCAGTGAAGAGGAGGAATGGTATGTGGATAGCTCCACTTCGTTAAGTGTTTCCACCGGGGCTCCGGAGAGCATAGCCACATTTCCAGTACCCCCTATTAAATTGTGCTTAGATACCCCTCACAATCGGGCACCCACATACGAGCAAAGGGCTGTGAGAGCGTCTGACTTGTGTGTACTGCCTGGGCGGGGAAGGCCTAAGGAGCTGCCACGTCTGTCGCGGTTCCAACGGGACGGCCAGAAAAGGGTTGCTCAGGAGTGGGGATTAGACTTCCCGTACGTACCGGATAAGATCATGGAGACTGTTGAGGCCTCTTGTGCACAGTGGGAGAATGAACTTGTTTGGGATTATTTACATGTGCCCAAACCCCAAAGGACATCTGATCATGTGATGTGGGTAAGATTTCTAGACATTTTCCATGAGAGGCGGCAGGGAAGGGCAATTTAAAAAGACCGTGTCATTGTCCAAAAACCTGGCTAGCACACGAAGAGTTACTCCATATCAGTCAGAGGGGAAGGGGACACACGTAAAAGACTGCCGGACCCCCGGTATTATCTGACAAACCTTGGACTGCAAGTGCACAGATGGGTTAGGGTGGGCTATCCCATTGACTTCCTATACAGGGCAACAGCTTCAGTGCCTACCTGATCAGTAAGGACACTATCACCTGCTGTCCCTGTCAGTCCCTTTGTAAAGTTTGTTTTCTTTGAAAAAAAATGTTATGAACTCCAGTTGGAGTCATTCAGAAAGTATAGGGCTCATGGACTTGAATGTAACTACCTGGCGTGTCTACTCAGGCTCTGTCCTGCAGGAGTCCCCAGATTCCTTTTGAGGGGATGGTAGTCCTGGTAGTGTTACCCATGCCAACAAAAATTGTGAATGTGAAGGTAGAATATAGAATAGGATGTGTGCCTATGTTTTCTTTTCTTCTGCTGGTATCTTCTGGGAAAAGACGGCTGTCTGAGGATATTACAGATGAAGACCTGAAGTAATTAAAACATTTCTCCTTCAGGAATAGTGTATTGATTCTTCTTTTATTGACTGTAGTCATAGGGACTCGTAGTTAGGAAATTGTACAGTATTGTAATTGTGATTTTTGTGAAGACACTCATGTTTATTTCTTTTATGTCACATATACACATCACCGCAAAGTAGGGAAATAGAATATGCCTCATGTTAGGTAGGTAGGACTGTTTCCTGGTCTGTGGATTCCTTTTTTTCCACAACTGGGGACAGCTGCGATTTCAGGAGGGGGTGTATGTAGCGCCCACCTACTTAGGTGTATGCTAGAGTAGGCAGTTAGGATTAATGCTAGGTAAAATTGCCAGTGTTTTACCCTGTTGGTGTAAGCTGGTTGGTTAATGTGGTTGGGAGGTTTGTTAGAGTAGAGGAAGGTGTGGCCACCTATACTCTGCCCTGTAAGATTTCCATCACTTTCCCTGAAATGTTCTGGAAAGTGGGTGGACTGAAGGAAAGAGTGGCAGGTAGTTGTGGAGACCCCTCTGAATCAATCATTGTTTTGTTTGGGCAGAGGCGGGACTACTATAAAAGTGAAGGTCACATGCTTCAAGGAGTTCTAGTTTTGGAGGAGAAGACAGCATGTAGGGGCTGGTACAGCTCGGGCGCTCTCCCCTCTGGGGAGGGGAATGTGCCATGTGGAAAGGAGAGATGGAGGAGACATCAGGAGGAAGCTGCTATTACTAACAGGAGGAAGTTGCTATTACTGACAGGAGGAAGACTAGGTGATCGATCCTCTATGGCAAGCATGGATGATGGAACAGGAGTACAAGTGAGTGGAAACCCAGGGAAACAGTGCTTTCAAGAGACTTAAAGGGTGTTAAAGTGCGGGTCATGGAGGAGGAGGTGCAGATCTTCGGCCTTAGAGAACCAATACCTCGCAAAGAGCATTGGAGTACGGGTCAATAAATAAGTCTGGGCAAGGAGTTGGACCTTAGAGAATTAATACCCTGGAGAAATCCAATCAGTCAGCCCAAGGGACTTTATTCAGAGTATTGTTCTTTGGGTATACTTGGAAGTGCTGTACAGTTGGGAAGTAGCAGCAAACAGGAGGAAGGAAAGCTGCAAAGTGTAAGAGTTATTCAGAGTGGCTTTATATGATCTGGACTATGTATTCTCAGGACTCATTTTATTTAATGCTGAATCTGTAATGCCCCGTACACACGGTCGGACATTGATCGGACATTGATCGGACATTCCGACAACAAAATCCTAGGATTTTTTCCTAGGAAAAACTTGGCTCAAACTTGTTTTGCGTACACACGGTCACACAAAGTTGTCGGAATTTCCGATCGCCAACAACGTGGTGACGTCAACCACGTACAACGAGACTAGAAAAGGCCAGTTCAGAACCAAGCGCGGCACCCTTTGGGCTCCTTTTGCTAATCTCGTGTTAGTAAAAGTTTGGTGAGAGACGATTCGCGCTTTTTCAGACTCGTGGCTTTCAGATCGTTTTCTGCGGTTCAGTTTGTGCTTGTGGGTTTGTATCTGCTCTTCAGTGCGTGCAGTCAGTTCGTATTGGAGTCTTCTGTGCGATCTTGTCCGCTCGTTGCTGTTTTTCAGGTCGCTCTTCACAGGCCTTGCTGTTCTTCAGTGCGTTCTGTTACTTCGTTCTGAGCAGCCGACCGTTTTCTAGCCATGTTACGTATACGTACTCCTCGTAGAGTTCGTGCTGTGCGGGGGCTTGGTGTTGGGGTCCTGACCTTGACACAAGTCCAGTCCATGAACAGGGTGGGGAGGAGTTCATGGACCAAGAATTGGTTGCTTCAGCGTGACCAGTTCTCTCATATGCCTTTGCTCCGTGAGATCCGTGAGAATAATCCTGATGATTTCAGGAACTTTCTCAGGATGACGGACCCCGTATTTCACCGTTTGTTGGCTTTGCTGACCCCCTATATCAGCAGGCAGGATACCTGCATGAGGCAAGCCATCACTGCAGAGCAGAGGCTCGTCGCTACCCTGCGGTACTTGGCGACAGGGAGAAGCCTGCAGGACTTTAAGTTCTCAACAGGCATCTCCCCCCAGGCTCTGGGTATCATTATCCCAGAGACCTGTTCTGCCATCATCCAGGTCCTGCAGAAGGAGCATATGAAGGTAAGTTTTTTATCCTTTAATATCACATTTAATTGTATTGAATGTTTGATAATATATTGTATTTCTTTCCTCATTCCCTAATTACCATAATTGTAATATGCTGTGAATGTCCCCTTTGTTCTCATGCATGCTGGATTTTTATGTAATTATTTTTTTAGTCCTTCATACATAGTTGCCTTCACTAACCTCCCCAGCATGTTCTCCTGTCCCTATATTCACCTCATGTAGTCACTTAACAATGTATTTTATCAGCTCCATAGTAGTGCTTTACCCCAAACACCCCCTAAAATGTTTTGAAATATGATTTGTGCTTTAAATTCAGGCAGAGTGCCAGAGGCTTTTTTTTGTGGTGTCCCCAAATCATTTTTATTATCCCCCCCTCCCCCCAGCTGCTAAGTCAGCTGATCCCAATTCTCTATCTATCCTCAATCATCTATCTGCTGACTTTGCCAAACACATACACACTATACCTACCTCTTTTGTGGTCAGATGTATGGATGAATTCCCCAAAGCATGTAGTGCAAGGGCCTCCTGTATACTTTCAAATGGTAATGTTTAAAGTTTTTGTATCCTATTATTATTTTGATAGGTAATAGCAGAATGTCCAAATGTGCTCAAATGTGTACAGTGTGTATTTATATCTTTGTGTTATGACACTTCTTACCTGTCCAGTGGGCTGCCAATAGTGTAACTAAGGAGGGGCTGTTCCAAGTAATACCCATTATTTAGGCATTCATCTCTCAATGAAGTGAAGAGGGTTACCTGTCCAAGATCCCCCCTATAATGTTAGAAATGGCCCATGAGAGGGGGGGAGGGGGAATATGATAGGTGTACCTTATACTTTGGTGTTGTAAAATTCCCCTTAATAAATGTTATGTGGATGTTGGCCAAGAATGTTTGTGTCTAATCTGCTTTCCATGTTTATGTGCAAAAATACTAAGTTTTTTTTGTTTTCCTCAACAGTTTCCTTCCGCGCCACAGGAATGGCAGACTGTGGCCTCCCACTTTGCCCAGCGGTTGGACTTTCCTAACTGTGGAGGGGCAATTGATGGGAAACATGTCCACATCGTCCCACCACCCAACTCGGGGTCGTACTATTATAATTACAAGGGGTTCAATAGTATTGTGATATTGGTGGTGGTGTCGGCTAATTACGACTTCCTGTATGTGGACGTGGGGAAGAATGGCCGGATGTCCGATGGTGGAGTCATCGCCCAGACAGAGTTTTACAGGCGTCTCCAGAATGGCCGCTTGGACTTGCCACCTCCAGAGGACAATGTGGAAGGACTCCCATTCGTCTTCGTTGCGGATGAAGCATTTGCGCTGGGGGACCATCTTATGCGGCCATTCCCGATGAGGACCCTCACCCCGGAACAGAGGGTTTTTAATTACTGGCTGGCCAGAGCCAGAAGAGTGGTGGAGAACACATTTGGAATCATGGCCAGCCGGTTCCGCCTATTTCTGACACCCATCCATATGGCGGAGTATAAACTTAATCATATAATCCTGGCGTGCTGTGTTCTACATAACTTTTTACGCCAACATTCTGCCAATTATGCTGGCTCAGTTGGGCCTGAGGCCGGAATTCTAAATGAAACAACCCTGACGGCGCTTGAAAGTGGCCGTCCTGGCTTGCCCTCCCTGAGTGCCCGTGATGTCCGGTTAAGATACCTTGAGTTCTTTGCGGGTAGGGGGGCCATCAATATGCCAGACAATTTGTGAAGCCTTTATCAAATAAAAAAAAAAGCAAATCTTTGGTGACATTTACTGCTTGTGTTTGTTTTAGCTAACCCTGACAGCAATGTGGGGAGTCCTGAAAATGGCGTGATTGTGTAACCTTATACAAAGCACTGTTGGGTGTTATTTACTAAAGGCGTAGACACTTTGCACTACAAGTGCACTTGAAACTGCACTGAAACTGCACTTGTAGTGCAAAGAGGATTTGCCCTTAGGAAATAACCCCCATTTTCACAGAAAGCAGCAATTACATCAATTACATGTTGTAGCGTTGAGACAATAATCCACACATTCTTGATAACAATCTTTTTAATACCTGCACAATCACATGTGTATTTAGAAAAGGTTTTTTAAAACAAACCAACATGTTTGTTGTATAACAATTTTTGGGGTGGCATTATCAAAAATAGAAATGTCCATTTAAGATAAAACAGGCATGTGTAAAACCAACAAGAAAGACACAAATATTGAACTTACAAAGTTCACATATGGTAAAACTTGAAGGTAATATCAGACATGAGTATTTAGGAACTGTGTTTGATATTGCCTTCAGATGGGGTGAAGTCACCCCTGGAAAAGCCAAATTTAGAAGATGCACACCAATTTACGAATGTCAACATGTGCTAGCTGCCATCACGGGGGATCAAGGGACGTGTTTTGGGGGAGCAACCCCTTCCTCACAGCTACTTTATTATTGAGGAAGGGGTTGCAGCCCCAAAACGCGTCCATTGATCTCCCGTGATGGCAGATAGCACATGTTGGCACACTGTGTGCATCCTCAAAATTTGGCTTTTCTAAAAATCGCTAAAACATTTTTAAGATTGTAGCACACAAAAAAACAAAGTGATTTTGAGGGGTTTTAAACTCGCCCCAAAACATCAATGATGTTATTATTTTTTTGAATAACATCATTGATTTTTTTCTTCAGGTTTTCCAATTCTAAATTACACCCCATGATCTCCCCAATCAGGATCTGGGCACTTTCTGATGTGAAAGGATCTGGTTCCACAACAGCACGATCACCTAAAAAGAGAGAAACCAAACAAAAACAGGTATCAAAAATCTGCCGGCATCCATCTCTTACCTGAGCCTGTGGTCGCAGACACTCACCTGTTGTGGTGCCAATTTCCACCACGTCTTCTTCCTCCTCCTGCTCTACTTGGGTTGGGGGTATTTCCCCTTCTTCCAGAGGTGGGGGGTCTGTGGTCTCCTCAGATGAGGGATGTCCTCCGAGTCTTTTCTCCCCTATGTAAAACAAAAATGGTATAATTAGCACACAGATATTTGATGGCCGAAATATAAAGATGAAACATTGCTTGGAAGTGTGGTACAATTGTCTATTTTGGCAGAGTTCCAAGATGTAGCATTTTTATTGTCCGTTGTCAAGCTTCAAGACTTTACCTGTCTTGTACAAGCTTCACAGATGGAGACCCCCTATAGTATACACTGGAGCACCTGTGTGGGCCCCCTAATAAAAAGGGTGTTCTTGTGTCCCACACTAGTGCTCCAGTGTCCAGATGTGAAAACAGCTGCTGAGTGTCCTCTCCTTACACAGAATCTAGTTTGCATTTCATTCTAGTAACAAACCAAATATTTTTCATACAAGTAGACCCTAAAAAATGTTGGCAAATGCATATGGCCTAAACAATGGTGTTTTATAGGCCAAGAGAAAAATGTTTGATACGAACGAATAATTAGCCCATGAACATGAAAGTTGCCATTTTAAACTGTACACCACTTAAGAAAAGCATATGGAGCAGCACGAACGTAATAAAGACAAAAAGAATAGGAACACAGCACAACTACTTACTTTTTTGCAGCACTCTCCGGATCTTTCTGTACTGCTCGGGCTCTCTTAATTTCAGGTCCGACCACCGCTTCCTGAGCTGATCTTTAGATCGTCTTTCCCCCGAAATTCCGGTGCAGACTCTTGACCACTTTCGCCATGATCTTGGCCTTTCTGATATTGGGGTTGGGGTAAGGTCCATACTTCCCGTCATATTCGGCCTTCTTCAGGATGTCGACCATCTCCAACATTTCCCCAAAGGTCATATTTGAGGCCTTAAATCGTCTCCTTCTGGATCTGGACGTTTCCGGATCCGGGCTTTCCTCCTCCTCGTTGCTGTAATTAGCACGCACCTGCTCTGACTCCGCCATGTGCTCTTCACCCACTGCGCTGAACGAAAAGGGGCGGGGAATAGACTAGAAAGAACGTCAGGGGCGGGCGGAGTTAAACGCATGCACAGTGTGTATAAAGCGTAACACGCGTGCGTAGTACGTACGATCTGTGAGCGGACGAAGGAGTATCGGAGGCGCCGATCGTGATAATGAATGTAAGAGCCAAACTTGGGCCTATACTGCTTCTAGATTGAGGCCTATATTGTAACTAGATTAGGAGAGTTTTGCCTGACATTAGGGTTTGTCTTGTGTTGTATCTTGCAGTGAAAATGGATATCTTGAATGATACCGACTTTATGGCAAACTTCATTGACATGTTCAGGGAGCTGCCTTGTCTGTGGGAGATCAACCACCCACATTATAAGAATCAAACAAAGAGGAAGGCAGCGCTGGATCAATTGTTTGAAATTGTGAAGCAGGTGATCCCCACGGCAGACATGACCTATTTGAAGATCCTAATTGGTGGCCTGAGGAGCACATACGTAAGGGAGCGCCAGAAAGTCCAGGATTCACAGAGATCTGGAGCAGCAGATGACATCTATGTCCCCAGGATGTGGTACTATGACAGGCTGCATTTTCTGGCAGGTCAGACTGAACCCAGGTCATCACTCTCCAGTCTTCCTTCCACGCTTCCTTCCCCCCCAGCTGAGGCTTCTGACGACCAACCTGGGCCTTTCAGGCAGCAACATGTGGAGGAGCCCAGCTTGAGCCAGGTATAGCATTCCTCTAAATAGTTCAGGTTGTCCAATCAATGATGTTAACTAGATGTTAGTTTGGAGTACTAATTTATGATTGTGATTGATGATGCAAAAACTAAAACCATGTCCCTTTTTCATACACAGGGAATTCTCAGCCAGGAGGTGGCTGGGCTGAGCAGGCTGCCTGATATCCAGGTCCCTCCCCTACACCTACAAAGAGAAAGTGGCAGGAAGAGGAGTACCCTAGAGGAGGCTGCCATAGGCTTCTTTTGGAAGGCTACAGAGGCCCTGGGAGCACCACACACTGTGGAGGAGGACTTTTCTGGCATAATTGCGTGTAAAATGCAGCGGATGGAGGAGGGCCAACAACTCATGTGTGAGTCATTAATTTTGGAAGCTCTCAATAAGGGGTTGAGGGGCCAAATAACATCTGATACCCACATTTGTGACCTCACACATGGTCCTCCTCCTCCTCCTCCAGGTCCTTCTACTTCTCCTCCTCCTCATCCAGGTCCTACTAGTCCTCCTCCTCCTCTAGGTCCTACTCCTCCTCCTGCCACATCTCCAACAGCAGAGCCACAGCCAGGAAGGAAGCGTGGAAGGAAGACCAGAAAGTGATGACCCTGGATCCAGTCTGGTCTGGCAAAAGATGCAGCCTCTTGTGGTACCACAGCCTGGGGACACAGATATTATCTGCTGCTTTCCGGATCTCTGGGACTTCTGGACCAGACTGCACTCCCTTACATATGGACTCCTCGGGCCACCAATTTTGATGTTCAAGAATTGATGTCTGCCCTGGGGGTCCAAGGCTTCGCTAATTTCTGCTGTTTATCCAGCGTTGCCTCCCTCTTTGTTTGGTTCTGAGCCCTTAATAAAGGATTTTTGGTTTCAATTATACTTGCCTATGTGTTTTTTCCTTCAAAACGGACAGTTTGTGGTGTGAGGATTCAGGTACATTTCAAAAATACAATGTGAAATTAACAAGAGACACCAACACCAAACAATCTCCTTGAGATTAAATAATACAAGATAATAATGGTGTTGTCGTAACTTGACACACAAAACACACACAAAAATATTCTGGAGTAAAACTAAAAATAAAATAAAACAAAGATCAGCCTTGGAAAAAATACAAACCTAAAATATAAAAAAAATCTGCCTTTAAAAAAAAAAAAAAATAATAAAAATATTTTTGTCAGATGTGACAAATCAAAATATATTAAGGGAATCCCGATAAATAATAAAGAAAGAAGTTTGTGAGAAGTCTGTGTGAATATGAGCAGCAAAACTACTTCATTCTTCTCACATTATAAAGAAGAAGAGAGTGCGCTGTATTAAACATTCTTAACATTGCACCGTGACGAAAGTGTATCCATTGCGAACGCTAATTTTACCCGACCGAGCTGTTCCGTCTCGGAATTTCTTCTGAGCATGTGTGGCACTTTGTGCGTCGGAACAGGCCACACACGGTCGGAATTGACGCGATCGGATTTTGTTGTCGGAAAATTTTATAGCCTGCTCTCAAACTTTGTGTGTCGGAAAATCCGCTGGAAAATGTCCGATGGAGCCCACACACGGTCGGAATGTCCGACAACACGCTCCGATCGGACATTTTCCATCGGAAAATCCGACCGTGTGTACGGGGCATAAGAGTTATTCAGAGGGACTCTGTATTTCAGTATCGCAATAAGTGCCAGAGAAGAATAAAGTTCAATGTTTAATCCTTCTGGACTGTCTGCTGTGTCAATCTGTTGAGGGAAGGGGGTAATGGAACCACACTAGCGAAAAGGAATGAACTACCCAGCAGCTCCTACAGGGGTAGTGCGCTACATATATGTAAAGCTCTGCGTAAATTGATTGCGCTATATAAGTACCTGAAATAAATAAATAAAATAATATTTTGCTGCCACGTGGATACGTCGAACGGACCTGACAGCAGGGGGTTTTACACACATTGTGTGTAAATCTAACATGCAGACTGCCGCCTGTCAGATAAAAGCAGTCCAGTGCCTTTAGATTACTGTTACACACTTCTGCCATGTATCCCAGGCTCCGCTTACCCATCTGCGGGCCCGGCATAGCAGGTGCCGCAGGGTAGTGGGGAGGGAGCTGAGTGGACAAACGTCTACTCTTCACCCCTTCTTCTTGGTGACCCGGAAGCAACGGGTTTGACCTTACTTTTGGGTCTCCCAGTCAGTTTTCCTGGCCAGTATGGCTGGGAAAGAGTGCAATGCGATCTGCATTACATTACATTCAGTGGAGCACAGGGGAGACATGCAGGGTCACTTCTGGTTCCAGCTCTTTGTTTACAGGCCGCATAGCAACCAGTGAAGCAGCCAATCAGACGGCGGGGGGGGGGGGGGGGTGTCATAAAGAGTACCTGTCATTGCTATTGCTGTCAAAAGGGATGTTTAAAAAGTGATAAAAAAAAATAGTAATACAATTTTTTTAAAGTGCCCCCTGTCACTCACACACTGTGGCGAATGCACATGTTGGTCACACACGCATATGTAAACAGTGATCGTACCACATATGTGAGGTATCACCGTGAACGTCAGAGCAAGAGCAATAATTCTAGCACCAGACCTTCTCTGTAAATCTAAACTGGTTACCTGGAAAGACTTTTAAAGTGTCACCTATGGATAATTTAACCTGTTCCCGACTGGCCCACGCAAATATACTGGGGCAAGATGGCTCTCCTGGGCGAAATCCCATATGGGTACGTCCTACCCTTTTTCGGCCACCAGAGGGCGTGTGCCTGCCACACAGCGAGGGATCCAATGCGTGTGGCCTGAGGTCACGTGTGACCACGTGCACGAGCACCAGCATGGGGATTTGTGTGTGTAAACACACAAATCCCTGTGCTATCAGAGGAGAGGATCCAGATCGTTTGTTCCTACTAAGTAGCAAAAATGATATGTCTCCTCTCCTAGTCACTCCCATCGCCCCACAGTTAGAATCACTCCCTAGGACACACAGTTAACCCCTTGATCATCGCCTAGTGTTAACCCCTTCCCTGCCAGTGACATTTACACAGTAATCAGTGAATTTTTTTAGCACTAATCGCTGTATAATTGTCCATGGTCCCAAAAAAGTGTCAAACATGTCTGATCTGTCCGCCATAATGTCGCAGTTCTGATAAAAATTGCAGATCGCGCCATTACTAGTAAAAAAAAATAATAATAAAAATGCCATAAATCTTTCCCATAGTTTGTAGATTTTTTTAACCAAAAATATGTATAAGAATATATATTGGCCTAAACTGATGAAGAAATGTGTTTTTTGAAAAAAATTTGGGAGTTATTTATTATAGCAAAAAGTAAAAAATATTGGGGTTTTTTTTCAAAATTGTCACTCTTTTTTTGTATATAGGGAAAAAAATAAAAACTGCATAGACAATCAAATACCACCAAAAGAGCGCTCTACTCGTGGGAAAAAAATTTGTTTGGGTACAGCATCGCACGGCCGTGCAATTGTCAGTTAAAGTGACGCAGTGCCAAATTGTAAAAAGTGCTCTGGTGAGGAAGGGGGTAAAATCTTCCGGGGCTGAAGTGGTTAAAGTAGCGTGGTTTGTCACCATTCCATGAGCATGCGCAATTTTAAAGCATGATATGTTTGGTATCTATTTACTCGGTGTAACATCATCTTTTACATTTTACCAAAAAAAGTGGTATAATATTGTGTTTGTGTTTACTAACATTCATTCATGTTTATTTTTTCCACAAAAAAAAATTGTGTTTGAAAAACCACTGCCTGACATAAAAAATTGCAACACCCACCATTTTATTCTCTAGGGCAGTGGTTCTCAACCTTTCTAGTGACGTGACCCCTTGATAAAATTTCCCAAGTTGTGGGGACCCCAACAGTAAAACTGTTTTCGTAGCGTGGGTTGACAGGACCCAAGGCAAGACAAATAGTTTGCATCCCTAACCCACGGACATTTAGCGCTCCCCGAGTCCCTTCCACTCGTACAGTATTAAAACCCCTTATGACACATTTTTGGATGTACCACTACTTTCTCTTTGTTCTCCTTTCTTTCCCTTTTATCTCTCTCCATCCTAATTTCTTGTTTTTTCCCCATCCCTCTCTCTAGCTGTTTTACTTGTTCTTTCTCTTATTCTTTCTATCTTTTTTTCTTTGTTCCTCTCCCTCTTTTCCTCTCCCTTCCATGTATTCTCTATATTTATTCCTTTTATTACTCCTTAGTGGGGGGGGGGGGGGGGGATTGGATGAGTGGCAGTGCTGGTGGGGAGTTGGGATGAGTGGCAGTGCTGGTGGGGGGGTGGGATCAGTGGCAGTGTTGGCGGGGAGTTGGCATGAGTGGCAGTGCTGGTGGGGGGAATGGGATCAGTGGCAGTGCTGGGGGGAGTTTTGATCAGCCAACTTAGGTGCTCTTGATCAAGGTCATCTGCTCATCTGCTGATCTGAGAACTGTAGTGGGGACTTTTAATGGCAACTATAATCACAAGTAGTGTTACTCACTGTGTCTCCAGATTCACTATGTCTCTGACTTTTTGGTGTCTCGTAGCAGTGACACCTATACCTAAATCAGGAGATAGGGTCTCCTCCAGCCCCTCCCACTTCACAGTACTCACCAGTCAGCTGACCTCTAGTCTCTGCCCCCCAGCCATGCCGTGAACTGAATGGGTGGTTGCAAAGCGGCTGAGTGGGCGGCCGCTGACTCTACATGTATGTTAGAATTGGTCTGGTATTAAGGTGATTAACTGCTCGCCGCCCACCGTCATATGACGGCTGGGCGGCGCGGCTCTCGTTCTGGGCGGGCGTCATATGATGTCCGTCCATTTAAACAGGGCATACGCGCGATCACGTGCGCGCAGCTCTGTACTGACGGTGGCGGCATGTCACCAAGACACCGCTTGTCACCGACGGGGGTGAACAGCCATTGGGCATGGCTGTTTACCACGTGATCGGCACGTGCACGTCGGTGGCAGAATGTTCCCAGGAACACTGCTCTTCACCAACGCTGGTAAACAGCCATTGGCCGGTGGCTGTTTACTATGTGATCGGTTGTGATCCTTTCACAGCCAATCACTAAATGTAAACACAGACCGGTAACTACCATTTCCGGTGTGAGGAGAGAAAAGCCAGGAGCAGTAAGTTACAGATCTGTGTTCTGTAGTGTCTGCACCAGCACCACACTTGTCCCATCGCCTCCCCAATGGTCACCTGTCACCCAACAGTCACCACAGTCACCCCATAAAGTGCACCTGTCACATAAGAGACTGCCATCAGTGACTGTCAGCGGTGCACCCACCACCCATCAGTGACCATAGCCTATCACCCATCAGTGACCGTCAGCGTTGCACCCGTCACCCATCAGTGACCGTGCCCTGTCACTCATCACCCGTCACCCATCAGTGACCATCACCCGTCACTGTCTGTGGCCTGTCACCCATCAGTGACCATCGTCCATCACACCATCATCACCTAACAGTGAACGTCACCTGCCACCCATCACAAAGCCCATCAGTGACCATCACCTGTCACTTGTCACACAGCCATCAGCGTCATGT
Source organism: Aquarana catesbeiana (assembly GCF_042186555.1). NCBI lineage: Eukaryota > Metazoa > Chordata > Amphibia > Anura > Ranidae > Aquarana > Aquarana catesbeiana. The sequence goes on from NC_133325.1 coordinate 467,398,799, forward strand.
CCAAAAGATTATATACCAGTGAGAAGGCGTTCCAGATCCTCTCCATGACTGATGAGAGCAGCCGGGAGTTCTCATCAGATTCCAATTCTGATTCCGAATCAAATTCGACATTTGAACCGATTGAGAGTAGTGAATCGGCAAATGATTCGAAGGAAGAATGGGTCCCTCCTAAAAGGGCACGGCGCTCTGGAAATCAGGCAGACGCCAGCAACCAGGATTATATTCCCAGGCCTACGTCCAGCGATAGGCCCCGGGAACAAATGCCCAGGCCCAGTACCAGCACAGGAAGTTCAAATCCCCCTACTACTGGAGTGTCACGTCCCCCAAGAGCCAGGGCCTCTACATGCATGCCAGATGGTCTTGCCAACCCAATATGGCTGCCTTCCGACTCGGGATCACCAATTATTCCCCCTTTCACAGCACAGCCAGGTGTGCAGGCCAACATCCAAAATTTCACAGAGATCGATTGTTTTTATCTGTTTTTGCCCGACACTTTGCTGCAATTCATTGTGGAGCAGACCAATTTATATGCCCAGCAGTATATTGCAAACAACCCCCAATCATCATATGCCCGTCTGTTTGAGTGGAGAGATCTGAATTTGGAGGATTGTTTATGGGCCTCACCATAAACATGGGGCTTACACAAAAAAAATGAAGGACATGCCTATTGGTCCACCAGCCCTATCCACCACATGCCCATTTTTTCTGCCGTAATGTCCAGGTCCCGATACGAGATGATTATGAGATTCCTTAATTTTAGCAACAACACCCAGCGCCCTTCCCGCAATCATCCAAATTACGATAAGTTATATAAAATTCACCCACTGATAAATTTATTATTTCAACGATTTGCAGAACTATATGTCCCCGATCAGAAAATATGTGTAGATGAGCCCCTGGTACCCTTTTCAGGCCGTCTAGGAATAAAGCAATACACTCTTAGCAAAAGGGCCAGATACTGAGTCAAATTTTACAAGCTCTGTGAGAGAGTCATGGGATATCTGTATGTGTTCCGCATATGTGAAGGAAGAGATTCCCAGCTCCAGCCCCCTGAGAAAAATTGTATGGGACCTGGCATACTCACTTCTGAACAAAGGATATCACATATACCTTAACAAGAAAAAAAAGACAGATGAGAATTAGATGATGTGCGTGCCTGCCATCAACCTAGGAAAATGTTCAAAGAAAAAAATATGCAATGGGATGCATGAAGGGGACGCCCCTATGGACTTTATAGGGCAGAAAAGAAGTATAGAGAATAAATATATGTAAAAGACGGTTTGGGGTTGGTAGCTACAGTGTACATCCCAACATGTTTCGGAGAGACCGTAGTCAGACGTAATATTCCTTCTTTAGGGGAATTTACACAGTTGGGTAAAGATATTCTTTTACATAATCAGACTCATTAGGGAAAGGTAAAAACAAGTGGGAAAACACATGCTGGCTGCAAGGGTCCACAAATGGCAAGAGAGTATCCATGTGTCCATATGCCGGTCCAACAAAAGCGCGTTCACAAGGGACACCCAGTCCTCCCTGCAGCAATTAAATTAATGCCGCTTGGACTGAGTGTCTAAATGTGATGCTGACATCCCAGTAGCGGCCAGTGAACTTATACACCTTAACAACTTCTACACCAACCTGCCCCTTTTCAAACACTTATACATCGCAAAAATCCTGGCCTGTGGAACCTCCAGAAACAATAGGATGGGCTTCCCACAATCTCTAGCGAACAAAAAGCTGCGAAGGGGGGAAAGAGTAACATTGAGATGCAACAAAGTGCTGGCCTTGAGATGGAAGGATAAAAGGGACGTGCACATGATGTCCATAACCTGTTAATATGACAATTTTGTAAAAAAAAAAAATAAATAAAAAATCATAATTTTGCAAAGAATTGTGGGAAAAAATTACAACTTAAAAAAACTCACCATGCTACTTACTTAATACCTTGGAATATCTACTTTCTAAAAAGGGGTCATTTGGGGGATATTTGTACTTTCCTGACTTGTTAGGCCTCTTTCACATGAATGATCCGTTCAGGTCCGCCTGTCAGTTTTGTAGGTGGACCTGAACGGACCCTCCATAGACCTCTATGGAGCGTCGGATGTCAGTGGTGACATGTCCGCTGACATCCGACCCGATCTGATCCGAAAAAGTGTAACGGAGGAAAAACCTACTTTTCCATCCGTTTTCGGATCGGATCGGGTGACGACGGACTCTACGGTCCGTCGTCATCCATACCCCCATAGGGGAGAGCAACATGGTGACAGGTCCATCGCTGCACAGTGTGCAGAGACTGACCTGTCATCTGCCTGCTCAGCGGGGATCCACAGAGCGATCCCGGCTGAGCAAGCGGATGTTCACGGGGCGGATCATCTCGGATCCGTCCCGTGTGAAAGGACCCTTAGGCTGGGTTCACACTGGTCCGACAAACGCTCCGACATTGGGAGCTCATGTCGCATGACGTGTGAAATCCAATGTTTCCCTATGGGAGCCGTCCTAACTGGTCCGACACAAGCCGTTCCGACTTTAGAAATGCTCCCTGTACTACTTTGGTCCGACTATGATCCTACTTCAGCCTATTGACTATCATTGAAGTCGGATCAAAGTTGGATCGCCGTCTCGCATGATCCGACTTCGGCACGCGACTTGTGCTCAGATGATCTTGAGGGGGAACTCCGCGCCAAATTTTAAATGAAAAACTGGCATGGGTTCCCCCTCCAAGAGCATACCAGGCCCTTAGGTCTGGTATGGACCTTGAAGGGAACCTCCTATGCCGAAAAAATGGCGTGGGGGTCCCCCCAAATCCATACCAGACCCTTATCCAAGCACGCAGCCTGGCCGGTCAGGAATGGGGGTGGGGACGAGCGAGCGCCCCCCCCCTCCCTCCTGAACCGTACCAGGCCGAATGCCCTCAACATGGGGGGGTTGGTGCCTTGGGCAGGAAAGGGGTGTAAGTACCCATTCACACTTGTGCGTAGCGTTTTTTGCGTGTATTTGTGCGTTTTCCATGTACCCTTTTTGAGCTTTGGCATTTTTTTTTTATTAGCCAACAGGAAAAATAATCATCTGTTTCATCATTTTGTTGCTATTTTGTCATCTGCTTCCTGGGTGAATATGCTCCGAAGACGCCCAAATCTGCCTGATTCGAGCGACAAAAAAGGGTCCAGAACTTGTTTGAGCTTCAGGCGACTTGGAGTGGAGATGTGAACCATCTCCATAGAGAATAATGGATTTTTTCCCCCTCAAGCGTTTTGTAGCTTCAGGCTTCAAGCTACACAATGCTCAGGTGTGAATGGGACCTAAGTGCCCTGTATTGAAGTAGTTAAAGCGGGATTCCGGCCAGCTAAATTTTTTTTTTTTTAAAGTCAGCAGCTACAAACACTGTAGCTGCTGACTTTAAATAAGTAGATATACCTGTCCTGGGTGCCCGCGATGTCAGCCGCCCGAGGCCAACCCGTCCCTCGGCTCTTGGCACCGCCATCCTAAGTAAGGGAAACAGGCAGTGGAGCCTTGAGGCTTCACTGGCAGTTTCCTACTGCGTGCGAGCGGCGCGGCGCTCTGTGAATGGCCCCGTGGTTTTCTGGGAACACACACAGTTCCCAGAAGGCAACGGGGCCGCTCACCGAGGAACAGGACACGCCACGGAAAAGGAAGAGGCAGATTAGGAAGACTGCCTAGCAACAAGGATTCAGGAAAGTTAAAAATTTTTTTTTTCAAATTTTTTTTTTTTTTTTTTTTCATTTTTTTAAGATTTTTGGTGCAATTTTTTTTTTTTCAGGGCGACCCTCCACTTTAAACGTGTGTGCAAAAAATGGCTCTGGCAGCGAAAGGGTTTAGTATGATTTGTAAGCGCTCTACCATTACTTCACCTATTGATTCGTGTCATGTCATTCATGTATTGGAGTATGGTAGTATTTATTGGCAGCTTTTCCCTGACAGAACAAAACCCAGGAAAAAGTCGTATACTTTACAAACTGAAGTCTACTATCGATTTTTTTTACAGAAAAGTCCGTGGAAATAGTTCTCGAACTCCATCCGCCTGAGAACACTTACGTCATGTGCATAAACTTAGCAGCGTTGAGGTGAGGAGAGTGTGAAGTGTCGCGAGATTTGGATGCGGAAGCGGCAGCTGGGAGGAGAGCTGCAGGCAGGGTGCGCCCAGGACTGAGAAGGCGCACCGAGACTTGGGAGCCGAGAACTAGAAGAGGGAGAGCGGTGCATGGACCTGGAGGGGAGCGTGTACTGCACGGCCCGGAGAGTGAGTCCGCATGACACACAATTCCCGCACACAGCTCTGTTTATGTCTTTTGTCCCATTCACACGTGCCCCAGCCTTTCCTCATTCCCCACACTACAGCCCCCACTACTACAGCCCCCACTACTACAGCCCTCCTCCCTTCCCTGTGATAGTGCCAGGGCTGTCTACTGATACTGGGGGAATTTCTCTCACTCCTCCTGTGGGGCTGACTTTTTTTTTATTATATCTCTGTCATTATATAACCACTTCAGCCCCGGACCATTTGACTGGCCAAAGACCAGAGCACTTTTTGCGATTCGGCACTGTGTCGCTTTAACTGACAATTGCGCGGTCGTGCGACGTGGCTCCCAAACAAAATTGACGTCCTTTTTTCCCCACAAATAGAGCTTTCTTTTGGTGGTATTTGATCACCTCTGCGTTTTTTATTTTTTGCGCTATAAACAAAAAAAGAGCGACAATTTTGAAAAAAAACAATATTTTTGCTATAATAAAAATCCCCAAAAATATATAAAACATTTTTTTTCCCCCTCAGTATTCTACATATTTTTGGTAAAAAAAATTGCAATAATTATAATATTATTGATTGGTTTGCGCAAAAGTTATAACGTCTACAAAATAGGGGATAGTTTTATGGCATTTTTATTAATAATTTTTTTTTTAATTAGTAATGGCAGCGATCAGCTATTTTTTTATCGTGACGGCGACATTATGGCGTACACTTTTGGCGTTATTTTGGGACCGTTCACATTTATACAGCGATCAGTGCACTTAAAAATGCATTGATTGCTGTGTAAATGTGACTGGCAGTGAAGGGGTTAATACTAGGTGGCGCTGTAGGGGTTAAGTGTGTCCTAGGGAGTGATTCTAACTTTGGGGGGGGGAGGGGCTACGCGTGACATGACACTGATCACCGCTCACCGCTCCCGATTACAGGGAGCGGTAATCAGTGTCCCGTCACAAGGCAGAACAGGGAAATGCTTGTTTACATTAGTATTTCCCCGTTCTTCCTCTCCGTGAGACGATCGCGGGTATGCCCGCGGACATCGAGTCCGCGGGACCCGCGATCTCACTCGCGGGCGCAACCACATGGCGGCAATTTTAAAGGGAAGTACCTGTACGCCCATTTGCCTGTCCATGTCATTCTGCCGATGTAAATGTTCACGCGGCGGTCGGCAAGCGGTTAATTATCCTAGGACAAACAGGATTTTGTTTGGTGATACTGTCTAGGAAAAAGGGGGGGGGGGGAATTAAAATATTTTTTCATGTAATCCTAAATAAAACTTAAAAAGTTTCTACAAGCTTTAGCGCCCTTTCCGGGCGTTAGCGGTAAAGCGCCGCTAGTTTCAGCGGCGCTTTACCGCTGTTATAGCAGTGCTTTTTTGGATGCTAGCGGGGTGCTTTTAACCCCCGCTAGCCGCCAAAGAAAGGGTTATTGGCGCCCGTGTTACGGCGCTGCCCATTTATTTCAATGGGCAGGGCGTTTTGGGAGCGGTGTATACAGCGTTCCTGCACCGACCAAAAGACGCAGCTTGCAGGACTTTTCTACCCATCCTGCAAGCATAACGCCCAAGTGTGAAAGCACTCGGACTTTCTCACTGGGGTGGCTTGAGAGGTGCTATTTTTAGTGCTAAAACATCTGAAAGGGGTCTATAAAGCAGTGGTCTCCAAACTGCAACCCTTTGCTTTTTATTCGGCCTTTGGGGGCACTATAAGACCCCTTTCAAACATTCATTTCAATTAGTGCTTTCACACTGAGGTGGTGCAAAAAGTCCTGCAAGTAGCATCTTTGGGGCATGTTTGGAGCGCTTTAAAAAAAAAAAGCCAGTTTTCCTCTCGATGGGCAGAGTTCCATTGACAGGGCACAATACCTCCCAATGACACCAACAATTGGAACCAATGATGGGGTATTTCTTTTTCTCCCACTGATGTCAGGACCTTTTCTACTCTCAATGGCCACAGTCTGGCCCCCCTAAAGTGTGAAGGACAGTAAACCGGCCCTTTGTTTTGATAGCTTCTTTGTTTAGAAAGCAGTTGTCCACTTATGAGCTAAAGGGGGCCTCCAGTCTGGCCTCTGACATCACCAAAGGCTACACATAATGTTCAATATATGTAGTACTTGAGAGGAAATGAGGGTCACCCAGTGTGTACATGCTATGTTTTTGGCTGGGAATGCCTGCAGAAGACAGTCTGAAACTGGGAACATGTTACATGGGGCTGGTAGAGATCAATGTTATTATCCCTAACCATTGTTCCCACTACAGACTGCTGAGATCTGAGGACCACATGCCATATACCAAAGAGGTTGGGCACCAAAGCTTTAAAGCTCAACTCTGTCCACAACAACTTAAAGAAAAACAAAACAAAAAAAAAACAAAAAACCTCTGTGCCTCCACCCTCTCCTTTGCTTCAAGGGTTAAATGCCTAGTACCAAAGTATGTGTTTTTACCTTTATGAATGCATTCACAGCAATTACCCCTTGGCACTGGCTCCTGCCACTCATTTAAGGACTTTAGAACGCCGAGAAACGGGGAGGGGGATTTTGGCCATGTGTCCGCCGTGATTGGCTGTCAGTCGTCGCATGATCACAAAATTCCTGATCTCAGGCAGCGATCTGGAGGTTTCCGTTAGCACTATAGTCACTGCCAGGAGTGCGCACATTGCTATTGCACGCAAATATGCGACCGCATATCTACATGCACTCCGCGCCAACAGGTTCAAGTGGGATTAAACCCAAAAATGTAATCTATTCCATTTTACCAATTCTTAGGTGTGGCGGCTGCATCCGCATCTTTTTGTTTTATTTAGGTTCTTACTTTTTTTTTTTTATTTTCACCTGGTGATCTGGACAGTAAGTATGTTATTCTAAGTGATTGTGAAGTATTTTTTTTCCCTATAAAAATAACAAACATGTTATACCTGCCTGCTTTGTTGAAGTGGATTTGCGCAGAGCAGGCCGGATCCAACTCTTCTCAGGTTCCTCTTTTGTGATCCTGGCCCCTCCCCCCTTGTCCAGTGCCTCCACAGCAAGCCGCTTGCTATGGGGGCACCGGGGCTGCGTCACAGCTCCCTGTGTCCATTCAGACATGGAGCTTCAGCCCCAGCCCCGCCCCCTCTCTCCCCCTTGATTGGCTAGCTGACCTTGATTGACAGCAGCGGCAGCCAATGGTACTGCCACTGTGTCTGTGCCAATCAGGAAGGAGAATCTGGATGGCTGAGACACTCGTGGACATCGCTGGACAGAGAGGGGGCTCAGGTAAGTGTGGGGCTGCTGCACACAAGGCTTTTTATCTTAATGCATTAAGATAAAAAAAACCTTCTGCCTTTACAACCCCTTTAAAGCTGAATTCCAGTAATTCAGTCACTTTGTAAATAGTGAAGGCACACTATGAATTAAGTCCAAGGAGCTGCATGGATTATTTATATCTGACAGGTTTATCACTCTGCTGGCAATTTACACTCCAGACAGTGGCAGAACTACCAAGATTGCACTTGCGACTGGGCACTGGTGTTCTGACACACTGGGGGGCCCAAGCAGTGTTGCCAGTAAGAACTACAGTTGTCCGTAAACAACAGAAAAGTGCCTGTTTAAACTACACTTGCGCGCTTCAAGGTTCAAGGTACACAGATCAGCTATACCCTCCCCCCCGCCGCCCATTATGAGAAGTCTTTGTATTTTGTGAATGTGTTCACATAATACAAAGGCTTCTGGGATTGGGCAGGAAGAGGGTTGGGGTGGACATAGCTGCTGTAGCGACTATTCTGTTCAATATTCATAGCTCAGAAGGATCAGCGTCTCTCCCCCAGATTTACAGCGATGGCTGCCTTCCAGGTGTACTGTAAACATGTCAGATATAAATAATAGCGCTAAGCCCAGGAGATGTCCTGCACCTCACTGGACTTAACACCATGTGCCTTCATTATTTATTTTTTTAAAAAAGAGCTGAATTCCTGGAATTTAGCTTTAACTAACGTCAAAGCGGAACTGAACTTCGAAAAGTACGCACCCTCACCTTTCAGCGATGCAGCGGTTACTTCTGCCCCCGGCAGATGTCATCCTCTCCTCTACTTCTGGTCGATGGGTTTTTGGCATTTTGATTGGCTTGCAGGCGATGTCATCACAAACATGCAAGCAAAAGTCATTAATTCCAGCACAGCTAGTGTGTGCTGGAATTGTGCGCTGAGCATTGCAAATTTTATTTACAAATGCAATTATTTATTTTTTTTTTTTATGTGACATAATGATAAAAAACAAACCAAATAAAAATGGGTTTAAAGCCCAACCCCAGGAAAATGTAAAAATCCACTATTGCAATAACCCCCTGCCCCATTGAGCGTTTAAAACCACTTTATTGCTGGCCCTTTGGGTGGAGGAGAGAGCTGGAGTTGCCCGGGAAGAGGAATTGAGTAACTGATAGAGCCACTTGTGAAACCCGCTAGAAATAAACAAGCAATTAAACTTTGCAGGGGGACATATTTTAATTTTCCTGGAGTTAGGCTTTAACCCTTTCGCTGCCAGAGCCGTTTTTTGCATTTTTTGCACAGCTGTTTAAAAAAATCATTTTAGGCCTGAAGATTACACACAACCCACAAATATTTATATATTTTCTGAAAGCAGACACCCTAGAGCATGGGTGCTAAACCTGTGGCCCTCCAGCTGTTGCGATACTACAAGTCCCATGAGGTATTGCAAGGCTGACAGTTACAAGCATGACTCTCAAAGGCATGATGGGACTTGTAGTTTTGCAACAGCTGGAGGGCCACAGGTTAAGTACCCATGCCCTAGAGAATAAAATAATGATAGTTGAAATTTATGTCACGCAAAATTTCAGTAAAAAACACACTAACGTGAATTCTAGAGCAAACAAACGCAACAAATTACCCACGTTTTTGGTAAAATATAAAAGATGAGGTTGCACTGCGTAAATAGATACCCAACATGCCAAACCTTAAATTTTTGTGTGCCCGTGAAATGACGACAAACTTCAGTACCCTATATTTTCTATAGACAACGCTTCAAAAGCCACCTATAGGTATCAGTTTAGTGTTACGGAGGATGTTATGTGTTAGAATTATTGCTCTCCGGCATGCGTGGCGATATGTAATGTGTATTGCAAATCAACGTTTTCACGCATGTTTGGTTAACTTTTTTTTTTCATCACATGGGAGATAAACAGACCTCTATGTAATGATTTTAGGTGACAGGTTCTCTTGAGATATGCAGGGTCTAAAACAGTGGTCATCAACTTCTGTCCTCGGGGCCCACTAACAGGCCAGGTTCGCAAGATAACTGAAATACATCACAGGTGAGATCATTTGCTCCTCCAGTGATTGCAGTATTCTAGATTGCATCTCCCCAAGGTAATACATAAAACCTGTTCTGTTAGTGGGCCCTGAGGACACGGTTGATGACCACTGGTCTTAAAGACCCTGCATGTCTCCTCTGAATGTTTTTGCAATGCAAATTGCATTGTAAAGCATCCAACGAGCCAGGGACACCGAGAGCTTGACCCGAAAGAGACTATGCTTTCCGGTTCACAAGAAGGGCGGACGTGTGCCCGCTGTTCTCTTTTTCCTCTACTCGCCGGCACCCATCATGGAGATCTCGGGCCCACTGATGGGCAAGTGGAGCCTGCTAAGCAGCATGGTAGGGCGGCGGGGGGGAGCGCTGGTACCGGGGGGGGCGGGGGTGCGATCGGGCAGCAACGAGGCTGCCCGAATGCTCTCAGCTGACAGATAGGAGTCTGCCTGTCAGTTTCGCACGCAATCTCGGTGTCTGCAGCCACTGGATTGTGTGTGTGATACCACCCGCCGTTAAAGTGACACTAAAACTTTGGTTGTTTTTTTTTTAATAACAAACCTATCCCTCCACTGTGCAGCTCGTTTTGCGCAGAGTGGCCCTGAATATGCTCTTCTGGGATCCCTTTTTGGCTCATCCCCGCATAAGATAACCCCCTAGGGGAAGTGCTCTCCCGGGGGGTTACCTTGCAGGCGCGCTCCTGAGTCATTCATTCGGCGTCCATAGAAGCCGAATGTATTACTCATCCCCGCCCCCCAGCGCCCGGGTCATTGGATTTGATTGACAGCAGCGGGAGCCAATGGCTGCGCTGCTATCCATCCAATCAGGACCCGAGACACCGGCTTTTGCTGGTGTTCCCGTCCCCGGGACGAGATAGGGTACAGGTAAGTAAAATGGGGGCTCGGGGGGGCTGCAGTATTGCAGGAGGTTTTTCAACTCAATACATAGAGGTGAAAAACCTCAAAGGTTTACCAGCCCTTTAAGTCCATACAACATACTGACCTGGCAACAAAAGGAATAAATATTAATGGTTAGAAAAATAGAAATAAACAAAATTCTGCAGGAAAATATTAACAAAGAGGAGGAAGCAGTTGGTCGGTTCCCACGGGCGAAGCACATATTCATTTCAGCTCTGGAAGGTTTTACCCCTATGACCAGGCCATTTTTTGCCTTTTAGCACTGTGCTACTTTAACTGGTCGCAGTCAGGCAACACTGAAAAAAATTATATAAATTTAATTTGAGTACACACAGAGCTTTCTTTTGGTGGTATTTGAACACCTCTGTATTTTTTATTTGTTGTGATATATAAAAACGAAAAAAGACTAACTTAAAAAAACCCCAAAACATATTTTTAACTTTCTACTATAAAACGTATCCAATAAAAAAAAAAAAATCAAATTTCTTCATAAATTTTGGCTAAATGTATTCTGCTACATGTCTTTGTAAAAAAAAAAAAAAAAAAAAAAAAAAATCCACATAAACTGAACATCGGGCAGCATTGGCCGGTTCCATAGAAACCGTCCGACGTTCAACCCATGTGTACAGTAGCTGGCCTTCTGTCGAAGGGGCATGACCGAAAAAGGTCTGCCGATGGACATCCAATCAGCACATCACCTTGTCATAGTACAGGGATCTCCCCCACTGAGCTATTGTGCTAACATTGCATAGTTAGTACAGCAGCTCCTCCCGAGCTCTTTCATTTTTTTTTTTTTTTTTTTTCAACCCAGTGGTAATAGAGTGTACTCTGGTTAAGTGTATATTGATTGGTTTGTGTGAAAGTTATAACGTCTACAAACTATGGTATAGATACTGGAATTTTTATACTACTAATGGTGGTGATCGGTGCGATGAGCAATCTGACGCGGTGGGGGGGGGGTCAGAGAGAGAACTGAAACGATCATCACCAGTGACACTAATACAGTGCTAATAATATACACTCTCACTGTACTAATGACACTGGCTGGGAAGAGGTTAACTTCTAGGGCGATTATGGTGTTGACCGCGTGTCTCACAATGTGTTTGCTGTGTTGTGTGTTACTAAGAAATGTGCCAGTTTTTTTTCCTCCCTGCTTTGCAGGGAGGAAAAAAAAAGGCACATTGCTGCTGACAGAGAGCCCCTGTGTTTACATACACAGGGCTCTCTCCTGTCATCCGCTCAGCCGATCAGCAGGTTCCAGCCATAAATCGTTGACTAGTACCTAGTGCTGCAGGATTCTGGCCAAAATGAGAATCATGATTTTTTTTGCTTAGAATAAAGATCACGATTCTCACGGCGTAACATCTTTCACATTATAGAAAAAAAAATTGGGCTAACTACTGTTTTTTTTTTTTTTTTTTTTCCCCCCAAAAAAATTGCGTTTGAAAGACCGCTGCACAAATACAGTGTGACATAAAATATTGCGACAACTGCCATTTTATTCTCTAGGGTCTCTGCTAAAAAAAAAAAAAAAAATATATATATATATATATAAAATATAATTTTGGGAGTTCTAAGTAAGTTTTTCTGGCAGTAAATTATATCACCTGTGATATATTTCAGTTAACTTGCAAACCTGGCCTGTTAGTGGGTCCGGAGGACAGGATCTGAGAACCTCTGGTCTAAGTGATGTCATAAACACCAGGTTGCCTGGTGTGTTTGTTTTTTTTTTTTTTTTTTTTTTCCATCAGCTTTGAGCGGAGAACTCTGCATAGAATCAGGAAAATGTTTTAAGATCGTGAGGGGGGGAAGAATTGCGATCTGATTCTTTAATGATTAATCGTGCAGCTCTACTAGCACCTGCTGATCAGCTTGAGCTGTAGCAAATGACAGCACAGTCAGGGCAGCCCCCTACCCGGGAATACTGGCTCACGTACATGATCCACCGCAGCGGGGCCACTCTGCCGCAGTAAATCTTCGGTAGATGGGTCTTAGGTGGCTATATACGGCAGCATGGCAGGTGGGCCTTAAAGGGGTTGTAAAGTCAAAAGTTTTTTTTATCTTTATGCATTAAGATAAAAAGCCTTCTGTGTGCAGTAGCCCGCCCTCAGCCCCTCTAACACTTACCTGAGCCCCATCTCTGTCCATGAGTGTCTCAGCCGTCCGGTACTGTTGGTTGCCGCTGCTGTCAAAGTTGGCTGGCCAATCAGGAGAGAGAGGGACGGGGCCACGGCTCCACGTTTAAATGGACACAGGGAGCTGTGACTCCGCTAGAGTGTCCCCATAGTAAGCTGCATGCTGTGAGGGCACTGAACAGGAGGGAGGGGCCAGGAGCACAGAAAAGGGACTCGAGAAGAGGAGGATCTGGGCTGCTCTGCACAAACCTCCTCTGTTGCAGTGGATAAGTATAACATGGTTATTTTTATAGGAAAAAAAAGACTTTACAATCACTTTAACCTCTGGCTGTCATATACTGTATGCTGCAATGGAACGCTGTTTGCGAAGAGTGAAGCACAGGGCAAATTGGGGTAAACTAAGGGCCTCAAAATATATATATATATATATATATATATATATATATATATATATATATATATATATATATATATATATATAACATTTTTTTTTTCTTGTCTGTCCTGACATCATATCACTTTGATCTGCAGATGAATGGAGCAGAGTATCCACAAAAATGTTACTTTTGCATTTTGTGAATTGTCAGAAGGGCCATTTGTTGTTTCTTGAGGTCTGTTAATCAAAGCATGTGAGCTTATTTGCGGCAGAGTTGTGCGTTTTTGGCTTCAGACTTCAATAGGATGTGCATGTAACACACTTGTTTGCGTGATTCCTTGCCTCTTCTCCTAGTAACCAGCTTTTCACAAAACAAAAGCACTGAAGCCTGAAACTGCTCAAGAGTACAAAGTTACAAAGGAATGAAACACTCCATAATCTCATAAAAACACTGACACTCAGTAAATGGAGGCTCAGACTGGTCCCCCAAGGTTGCTTTTTTCCCTGTTGGACTGGTTGCGGCTGTATGACATCGTCCTGTACAATACAGGACTAGCAGTCTTGAAGGAAGAAAATGAGGCCCCTGTCCTGCTGGAGGTGTACTTAGTAATGTCCTGTGTGCCCTCAAGCAAAATAAGATTCGTTTTTCCAATACCAACACAAATTTTATAGCATGTTTTCACATTAGTGGCAGTTATGTTGCCATTTATCAACTTAATAACATAATTTGTTTATGTATTTTCCTGTTTTGCATTCTGCAGGTTTCAGTGAAACCAAACAAACCAGTTTATTACGTGACTGTATATAAGGACAGCTGTTGAATATTACTTTGATATTTAGCTCAGACAATCTCTAATTGTTTTATAACACATAAACAATGTAGTTTGTTGCTTTCTGCCTCTTATAAGTATGGAGAATGTTTAAGGCAGAATACTTTATTTAAATAAAACAAAAACAAAAAATTTTTTACCTAAATTATATTTTTTGCTTTTAAAAGTTTTCTCAATTCTCTCAATTTGCAAAGTTATTGGAGTCTTTTCTCCCATAGTAAATCATGTCCGATCAGGCAGCTCCCTCTTGTAACAAACCATGCTAGTAGGTATTTCGATGACTAAAGCTACCCTGTGAGCTGAATGAGAGAAATTAATCAATTCTCTGATGCTGGGCCTGGTATGCTCTTGGAGGGGGAACCCATGCGTTTTTTTTTTTCTACATTGTGCGTGGAGTTCCCCCTAAAGATTCATACCAGACACAGTGCCTGGTATAGTCAGGGATCAAAGTCGGATTCTGTTCATTGAAGTTGGACTTCAAGTCGCAGGGCGAAGTCGGATCCAAAGTGGTACGACTGTCGTGTAAGGATGAGCTCTGGCGTGTTCGCACACTCCACATGCAGAGCCCGCCAGGAAGTCGGCACGGGGCTGCGCTAATCACAGGCAGTAAGACATTTCCCGATGTGCGGCTGCAGAGATCGGGAAACGTCTCACTGCTTGTGATTAGCGAACACATCCGAGCTCATCCTTACTGTCGTGTCGTACCAGCAAGAACCCGGCCTAAGCAAGGACTGCTTTTTTTTTCCCAATCTTCTCTAGGCTCACAGAGCACATTACCCCTATGTTTTCTATTATCTGTTACCTAGGTGTGGTTACCTCACAGGGGTTTGGTTTACCTCCCTACACATGGTACAATCTGCAGTCTGTTATTTTCAGCTGACAGACGTTTTTAATCTCCACCTGTCTCACAGAAACCTTCCATTACCACTAGAGAGCTGAGAAGGATGAAGTATCAACTCTAAGCTCTTGATGGAGGACTGGTTACCGGTATACTTTGTCTTCACTCACCTGGAATCTGACTATACAAGCCTTAGTGAAGAGGTCGGTCTCATAGTAAATTTACAGCCTTAGCACAAGACTGTCTTTTAGGCCTAAGGTTTAACGTTATACTTTGCATCTTGGGTATGATGTGTAGTAACCATTTTGGTGCTACTGGGTTTGCATATGGAGTTGCATTTTTGTCTGTTGCCTGGGTGTTGCTGTCTCACAGGTGTTGTGGCTTGCCTTCCTACATACGGTGCAACCTGCAGTCGATTAACAACTCAGCTGGCAGAAGTTTAATCTCCACTTGTCTACTTTCACACTGAGGCGTGCGGGCACTGGCGGTACAGCGGCCCTAAATATAGTGCCGTTTTAGCGGCGCTAGCGGTGTGGCTTTAACCCCCCACTAGTGGCCGAAAAAGGGTTTGCGGGCGGGTTTGCAATGGGAAGGGGCACTTTAGGAGCGGTAAATACACCGCTCCTAATGCGCTCCAAAGATGCGGCTTGCAGGACTTTTATGACTGCCCTGCAGGCGCACCGCTCCAGTGCGAAAGCCCTAGGGGCTTTCACACTGGCGTGCATTGAGCAGCTCTTTCAGGGCGCTTTGCAGGCTCTATTTTTAGCACTTTAGCGCCTCACTGTGAAAGGAGCCTTACAGAGCTCTCCTTTCCCACTAGTACAGAGCTGGGAGGGAGGAAGTGTAAACTTCAGAGCTTTTTTGATGAAGGACTTTTATGCCTTCACTCACTTGGGAATTGACCTTTACAAGCCTCAGTAGTTCTGTAGGGTTCATCCTGCCATACACATTCTCTGTGATATAAATCTGTGTCAGGGAAAATGTACGGCCTTAGCACAAGTCTCTTTTGGGCCTAAGATTTTATATTTACATATGTGTGGTAACCATTTTTTGTGCTACCAGTTTTGTATGTGGAGTCACATTATGTTAACATGGCATTCTTATGCCCCGTTCACACGATCCGATTATCGGACGAATGATCATCTGTTTTTTTTTGCATGCTAATCTCACGTCGAATCTGATGAGTTTACTAAAGTCACAAATTCCCGCACGACAGAAAAAAAATTTGGAAGTGATGTCATGTGTTGTAATGCATTTGTATTGCATTTTCGAACAATAGCTGTACTAGCATCGTACGAAAAAAATTTCCGTGCATGTCCGATAGAATAATATCGGATGAACTGTCCTGATCGGCTCTCGTAAGCTCTGTGCTAATGATCTGATTATCGTACGATCGATTCCAATGCGGCATTTTTCGTACGACTTTCAGACCATGTGTACGGGGCATTATGCTTAGACTCTGGCCAGGACCCTAAGTTGTTCAGGTCCAGGGTTTAGTGCTACATCCAGCTGCTGTTTTTTTCACCCCTGCTTACTGCAAACCTGTAGCCTCTAGAGCATGGGTCTCAAACTGGCGGCACTCCAGCTGTTGCAGAACTACAAGTCCCATCATGCCTCTGGCTGTTGGAGTCATGCTTGTAACGGTGAACCTTGCAATGCATCATGGGATTTGTGGAGGGCTGCCAGTTTGAGACCCCTGCTCTAGATGTACTCCAAAGGTTGGATGTTTCTCTGGATAATTTGTTGTAGCTAAAGCTGCAGAAGAGGCTTATGACATCCGCAGTAACACTCTGTCCCTCCAGACGGCCGTCGTATGACGTCCTTGGTTTCCCGGCAGTATGGGGGTGCAAAGTACAAAAAAAAAAAAAAAAAAGGGGAGCGAAAATTTTGAAAAAAAAAAAAATTTTTTTAAGTAGTGCAAAAAATAAAAACCGCAGAGGTGCTCAAATGCCACCAAAAGAAAGTTGTATTTGTGGGGAAAAAAAAATGTAATTTGGTTAGTGTTGCATGACCATGCAATTGTCATTCAAAATGTTACAGCGCTGAAAATTGGCCTGGTAGGAAGGGGGTGAAAATGCCCTGTATTGAAGTGGTTAAACGGGGCACAGCGGGGCTCTCCTGCAGAGATTTTAAGTGTCAGCAGTAGATATTTAAACTCCTTTTCACCAACATGTTGCTGCATTTTATGTAGTGTGTGTCCTTGTGCCACTAGAAATGTTGGTACAGGGATATAACCATATTTTGCATGGGCAGCGCAGTGGCTTGGTGGTTGGTGCTTCTGCCAGGCTGCCCTGAGGTTATCTGTTATGATCCAACCATGCCACCAGAGTCCTACAGGTTTTCCAAGTATGCAAGTGGCGCTAAAAGCCATGGCTGCAAGGCAGAACATAAGGACAGCGACTTGGTTGCTTACCTTCTGCCACTTCACATAAGGCTCTGATAAACGCAGCCATCAGCAGCGCCTTCTCATCTTCAGCAATGATTGCAATAAGTGAAGTGGTTGCAGGCACAAATAAATACGCGCGTGTGCAATTAGACGTATATGCTCTCCAAATTAGCCGAAAGAGGGGTGGATTTTTGGCATCCAATAATCTGTAAAGTACGGTAGTCAGGTCGGCATTTTTGGCAAACCCCCATCCCCCCCCCCCCACCTTGCTGCCTAGTCTTTTCAGGCGGTAGTGGGTGCACCGTAACTTGGAGTATCAGCGTTGTCTCGGGTATCAGCGTTCCTTATACACACCTGTCCCTGTCAGTCAGTACTGATCTCTGCAGATTTGCAGGCTTGAACAAGCTTTACACTGCTTGAAGCTTGCTAAATGGATGTTGTAGACCTTTTGTTTTGTTTCCTTTTATCTAATACTATGAAAGCTTTAGAGTTCTAAAACCAATCCATTGTCTAAGCATTTCTCAAGCTGCATCCACTGGTGTCATTAAAGTGGAAGTCCACGCTAAAACTAAAATCCCTGCATCTATTGCCAATCACTATACATACCTTTTTCTGAAGTTGATCCGACCGGATCCCATGCTGAGCTGTCAGCTGTGGCTTCGCTGTGGAGGTGGATGCAGAGGACACGTTCGATAACAGAAGCCCCATAGTAAGTCTTAGTCTATGGGTGACGTCACATCCCATTCGTTTCTTAGCCGTTGTCGGCCGTGTCCTCTGCAGAGCTGGAAATCTGGTCAGATCACCTGCAGAAAAGGTATTTATATGCTCTCTTTTTTTTTTCTTTACAAGACTAGAGAGGTTAGTGTTAGAATGTTGGTGGCTTTAGATGCAGGGATTTTAGTTTTAGGATGGACTTCCACTTTAAAACAAACCTAAGCTTTTAGTTTCAACTTTTCTGCCTAGGTAAACGGCAAAGTAGACAAGTGGTTAAATTAAGCTTGCAGCTGTGAGCTTGGTACCGGTGTTCTGTTGAGTAGTGCCCTTTGTCGAAAAGTGCCCGCGCAGTATGGTACGGCACTCTAGCTGATTTCCCGATTAGCTGGCGTGACGTCACCATAGCGCATGTGCACATCGTAGGAAGCATTTTTCAATGGGAGATACCATTTGACGGACACATTTGAAAGCTATGCAAACAGCGGAGGGAGACAGTAGTTGTCAGATTGTGCCTTGCTCTTGCAGGTTGGGTATAGTGTGCTTAATGCTGGGCTTTGTCTGTCTTGCAGGGCAGGTTTGGTGTGTTGAACGCTGGGTTTTGCCTGTGTATAGGGCTACTTTCATACTGGGGCGGGGGGTTTTAGCGGTGCGGCGCTTGTAATAGCGGAGCTTTTCGGCTGCTAGCAGGGTGCTTTTAACCCCCTGCTAGCGGCCGAATAAAGGGTTAATAGCACCCGCGAAGCACTTTGCAGGCGCTTCGACAGCGGTGCCCATTGAGTCCATGGCAGGGGCGGTGGAGAAGCGGTTCACCGCTCTCCCGCACCACCGGAAAGATGCTGCTTGCAGGACGTTAGAAAAAGCTAGGGCTGGGGAAAAAAATCGATTTGAATCGAGTTGAGAGGTCAAATCGAGTCAAATTTTCAGCAAATGGTTTTTTTTTTTTTCAGCAGGACCGGCGTTGGTCCTAAAGGAGTTGCGGGCAGGAGTTTTTAGGCTAGGCCTCGGCTTCGGCCTAGTCCGTGGCGTCCACCAGGACCAGCGTGGTGTCCAAAAAAAAAATCGATTCCAAGCACTGGAAAAACGCCCCAGTGTGAAAGGATTTTAAGGGCGGGTTGCAACACTGGCAAGACCCACCCTTCAACACACCCACAACCCACCCTGCAACAGCAAGGCACAATCTGACAACTACGGTATTCCTCCGCTGTTTGCATAGCTTTCAATTGTGCTAGTCAAATGGTATCTCCCGTCGAAAAATGCCTCCTATGATGTGTGCATGCGCAATGGTGACGTCATGGCAGCTGATCGGGAAATCAGCTGGAGTGCCATTGCGTATTGGGTGGGCACTTTTTCGACGGAGGGGATTGCTCGGTAGAACACTGGCTTTAAGTGCCAGCAAAGAGCTTTTTGATAAGTGATCGGGCCGTGCTTTTGCGGAAGATTTGCTTTTGGTTTATTACACATTTGTGGTGCAGATTGAGTGGACTTGCTTGGACACTTGCTTTTATTTTAATCAAGCATTTTTTTTTTCTTGTTGTTTTTGGATCCTTTTGGGAAAAGTATTACACAGATGATTGAGTTTGAGGCCCGGTTCACACTTGTGCGATGCCAGACATTGCATGTCATTCGCAGCGCACTGCTGTTCACATTACATACGATGTCTGGGCGGTGCGATTTCAGCCATACAAATAGTATGGCTGATATTGCACCGCATTCGGTCCAAACACGTACAGGACCCTTTTTTCTGTTAGGACATGAATCGGATCACATATGTGTGAACACATATGCGATCCGATTCTGGTCCGAACTGTCAGTTCGCAGTGCGATACGCGAGCTGAACTGGGGGTGTCGTTAACAATGTATTGACACTCCCCAGCAGATCGCATATGGCAGTGTGTACTGGCATGCGAGTCGGTGCGATGAGGAAACCCGCAGTGGATTCGCAGGATTCTCGCATAGCACAAGTGTGAACTGGGCCTTAGGTTTGTTTTTCGGATACCTGTGTTGTTAAAGTAGAAGTTCAGCGCCCCCCCCCCCCCCCCCCCAAATTTATTTCCTGCAGCCCGTGGTTGCAGAAAGGAAATTTGCTCCATCTATGGCCAGGTTTAGAGGTAAGATTACGATATTGTCCTGTCTTGCACATTATGGAATGTGCTCACATGTTCCCCAGGAAACTAGGTTCTGCTGCTTTAAAGGCTAACTCCACCTTACACACCAAGTTACATCCATATTACACACATTTTTCCCTACCCAACAGCTGACCAATTTTGAAATCGGTACAGTCGTGCGGGACCTCACCCCTACAGCCATGTCCTTTTTTTAATTTACTATTCATGGCAAGCAGGATTTGTAATTCTCAATGTGTTGATCTCCACATAGTCCATTAACACTTCCTCCAGCTCTTAGGCCAGTTGCACACGGACGTAATCCTTTACTGATGTTCTGCTCAGTATCTTGTTGACAGAAAGGTCCTGAGTAAAATATTCCACGAAGACCTTGCATAAACGTGTATAGGCACTTAAAGGTGTGTAAGCAAGTAAAATTCTTTATAATTGCTAATGTTGTAATATACTCACTTAAACATACTTATAGATGTGTAAACATGTGTAAGCACGTAAATTGCTGCATTCAAATGTAACATATTCTATGTATCTTTTTATTGCCCTGTACTCATAGCTGTATTACTGATCTTTTCTATGCTGTGTGCATTTTTCCAATGTATGTAAATTCAAATCCGTAAAAAAAAAAAAAAAAAAAAAAAAAAAAAGTGAAGGGTTTTTTACACCTGTGTGCAAGAGGCCATATTGAGAGTCTATGCCTTCGTACGACCATAGAGGTGGACAGTGGGCAGCACTTCACCAGCACAACCAAAACCACCACTAGCGCCTATTCGAGCCTCTGGCTCTAATCACGTGCTTAAAAATGACCCCCAACCCCATTGGAACCCATGGTCCGACATACGTGCATGTAGATCGGGGGGCTGGACTTATGGATCGAGGGGGTGGCACCCTCTTTGGCTGCCACTGGAGGAAGCGGCTGCAGTTAGCATTGCACTTGTGATCCACTGATCGCGGTTACAATGTTTTGCAGACCCGTTTGCACAAGAATAATTATTGCACATCTTTTTCTAATATATTTCATTTATTATTTTTTTGCAAAATGTAGACTTGGCCTTTAAGTGCTATGGGGTGGTTGAGTTGAAGCTTCATTTTAGGGAAAGGTTAAGAAAATCTTTTAGCTGTTTTGGCACTAACATTCCTACACGGAGAACTGCTGTGCTTTCCTGTCAACACTGAAAGTAATACTACCAGGGCCGTAACATTTCTGTGACGATAGGAAAAGTGCTCATCTATCTCAGTTGACATGGCTACTGATCTACTTTAAGACTATTATGTTGGTGATAAAATATAACTAAAGGCAAAACTTTTTTTAATTGTATTTTTTTCATGTTGGATAGAGTAAGGGAGGGTTATAACCATTGTTAGGCTTTTTTGACATCTGTGTCCCTTGTGGAGATTTCCATTTACTTCCTGTTCCATAGCAGGAAGTGAGAGAAAATCCCTCCAAAGTGAGGGCATCCCTTGGGACCCTCCAGGTTACCAGAACTAGTGTCCCTATTTTCTTTTACTTTTGATAACGCGAACAGGACAAATAGGGCGATTCATCCTAATGAGGGCATGGACAGCAATAAAAACTGACCAGGTGGTTTAATCCCTCCCCACTCTATCCAAAACTTTAAAGACACAACTTTTTTTTTTTTTTTTTCTTTTTTTTTTCTTTTTTACACTTTAAGCACTTTGGTTTTGTGACTTGATGGGAACAACGCTCTATATACAAGTAAAATTTCCCCTTAGAACATCCCAAAGTGTTCAGAAAATCCTCCTGTGTGTGATATCTTAAGCTACATTCTTTGTGCTAAAGGAGCCTGGACTTGAGGATTAAAGCAGCATTTAACCTAAAAGCATAGATGTGGTGGCTGCATTAATTATCTTTTTAAGGCTTGCTTTCTTCAATTTTCATCTGGGGACCTGCCAGTAAGTCTGTTTTTGTTCTTTTGAGGGGGGAAAAAAAGCTTTCCAGCAGAATGCACCAGTAACAGAGATAAGACAAACCATTTAACACTGGCAGGGGTTCTTACAATGATCAGCTTTTATTTGTGTATTCGTGCCAATGGTGATGTCAGTGTCAGATTGCCTGCTGCACTAATGCAGTCCCGTTTTAAGTTGCTGATCACTACCATTAGTATAAGAATAAAATTTCAGCATGTATACCATAGTTTGTAGATGCTATAACGTTCATGCAGACCAATTGGTATACCCTTATTGGTATTTTATTTATTTATTTTTTTTACAAAGACCTTTTTGGGAAAAAAAGTCTTTTTGTTTTATATAATAAACCCAGTGGTGATCAAATACCATCAAAAGAAGGGTTCTACTTCTGTGAAAAAATTATATTTGTTTTGTTTGTGTACAGCGTTGTATGACCGCAATTGCCAATTAAAGGTGCACAATGCTAAATAGCAAAAAAAAAATACCCTGGTCATGAAGGCGGTAACCCCTTCCTGGAGCTCAAGTGGATAAAGTGATGCTAAGCGATACCCTTATTTTTCAAAAATAATCCATTTACATCAACTTAACCATTTGCCGACCAGCGGCCGTCATTATAATGCAGCAGGTCGGCATGATCTCGCGAGCCATTGTAGCTGTACATAATGGATAGATTATAAGTGCGCTAATAATCAACCACCTACTAAAAATTATATATAATATATTAAATATCCGTGAAAGTAAACCAATATATATGAATATAAACGGGGGGAGAGATTTGGGACTTTAAATGAGGCACAATAATGTGCCTCCATCCCGATTATCGGTACAATAGAGAAGGAAATTGGGACTTTAAATGAAGCGCTTGGGTAGTGGAGGGAAAATAGACCATAGTAGAAATGCATTAAGAAATGTTTATTGATTATAAGGAGTACCAAACAATAAAAAAGTAATCATTTCATATATAGTAAACAATTCATTAATATATGCATAGGTAATGTACACATAACATAAACATAGTAAAAATTGTATATACGTATAGCAGCACAGAGTCTGATGTAAATACAGCAGTGATATGGCATAGTATTGCTAGCGACAACAAGCCTGATACCGACACATGCACCCACATGATAAATGTGCATTTCTTGAATAAGGAAACAATTGATGTAAACAGATGATATGGGTAACAATGGTTCCATATAAGATGTAGCTGGGGCATCGTTAATATAAAGCTCGACGCGTTTCGTGGGTATGTTCCCACTCATCAGGAGCTGATGCGATTGGGTTTCCTAAAGGATATATATAAGAGTATAATGAACCATAGAGTCCATATAAAAGTAAAAAATGATGAAATCAACATTTAATATCTATAGCTGTTTATACCAAACGCACTCACCGACTCAAGCAACAAGTGCAGTGTGCTGTGGTGGGAGCAGGGTGGGCCAGGGCCATAGCCTCTCCACGGGAGCTGAGGCGGCATAAATGTAGATGCGGCATCGGGCAGGAAGAAAGAGATAGAATAGGGTAGAGTGTGTCCACAAGTGAAAATGTATTGTCGTAAAAACAGACAATTCTGGGAACAGAACAATATGTTTCATTAGGTGTACATCTAATTAATAATAATATTAAGTAAGTAATAATAGTTAAAGAGTAAATAATGTACCCAGGAAGTTCCCAGAGAGGTGATGATGTGGATAGTAAGTGTGTGTATATGGAGATCTGTGTTTATAAGTGAGGGCATGAGAGTAGGGGTAAAGGTGACCAAAGAAAGTGAAGGCATTATAGCTTACAGTGTGGCCACCACAGCACACTGCACTTGTTGCTTGAGTCGGTGAGTGCGTTTGGTATAAACAGCTATAGATATTAAATGTTGATTTCATCATTTTTTACTTTTATATGGACTCTATGGTTCATTATACTCTTATATATATATCCTTTAGGAAACCCAATCGCATCAGCTCCTGATGAGTGGGAACATACCCACGAAACGCGTCGAGCTTTATATTAACGATGCCCCAGCTACATCTTATATGGAACCATTGTTACCCATATCATCTGTTTACATCAATTGTTTCCTTATTCAAGAAATGCACATTTATCATGTGGGTGCATGTGTCGGTATCAGGCTTGTTGTCGCTAGCAATACTATGCCATATCACTGCTGTATTTACATCAGACTCTGTGCTGCTATACGTATATACAATTTTTACTATGTTTATGTTATGTGTACATTACCTATGCATATATTAATGAATTGTTTACTGTATATGAAATGATTACTTTTTTATTGTTTGGTACTCCTTATAATCAATAAACATTTCTTAATGCATTTCTACTATGGTCTATTTTCCCTCCACTACCCAAGCGCTTCATTTAAAGTCCCAATTTCCTTCTCTATTGTAAACCAATATATAGATCATAAATACACTAAAAAAAATAAAAGAATAAAAATATTTTCGTAATAAGTGTCCAATGTGACATAAATACAAAACGTGAGAAAAAAAATTATACAAGCATTAAAAAAAAACACACTTTTCAGTAAACCACTTATTTTACATAAAAAAATGGAAACGATTGTCTTCAGTTTGTCACAATAAAATATGGGCTCCACAGATCAGTCCTGTATCTCATCAGGCTAGCTCTATATTAGAGGCGAAGTTCAGCATAAAAAAAACCCCAAGCTCTTCAATGAGACACTTGTTTTCTAATCAACAAAGCGAAATTGGAATCGATTATCTTCAGTAACTCACACAAATAGGCTGCTACACAGATCAGCCACGCATCTCTCCGGCTAGCTCAATAATAAATACTCCCAGTTCGAATTATGTCATGTAAAGAAAAAAGGAAAAAATATCATTGCGCAATGACCATATGTAAGTACACAGTCCACATCCGCATCACCAAATTATTCACATAGTACAGATATAAATCAGGCGCTTCAGAAGCAATCAGACCGCAGTATAAGGTTCCACTCACCGTTCACACAATGTGTCAGGTGACGTCACTGGCTCCTCCCGATGCGTTGCGTCACGTGACTTTCAAGGGTAGCCATGTGATCACCCAGTCTCCATTTATATACTCATTGAAGCATGCCAGTTGCCAAGGTGACCTACGGTGATAAGCGGTATCATCATATTGATTCAGCGCTCCTTAACAAACTTTATTATATTCACTTCTTACACCTATTTAAAAACTTTACACTGGTGTATCTTTCGCTAATACAAATATCACGAAAAAATACATGATAAAAACAAACTACATAGCAGTAAAAAAACAAATAGGAATCCAATTATTGGATATCACATTAGTTACCTAAAATAACTCCCTCCAGTGGCCGAATACATGTATAGCTCATCTTAGACATTAAATGACATTATAAATATATAACACTAGATATAATCGACATTATCACAAAAAGACGAAACGGGGTCTCTCAATCAATTTTACC
This sequence comes from Aquarana catesbeiana, assembly GCF_042186555.1. Lineage (NCBI taxonomy): Eukaryota > Metazoa > Chordata > Amphibia > Anura > Ranidae > Aquarana > Aquarana catesbeiana. Next base: position 467,424,039 of record NC_133325.1, read on the forward strand.
TGAGAGACCCCATTTTGTTTACAGAAGGGCCCCCCCACTCAGAGATATGGTAGCGAAAAAAATGTGTAAGAAGTGAATATAATAAAGTTTAAGGAGCGCTGAATCAATATGATGATACCGCTCATCACCGTAGGTCACCTTGGCAACCGGCACACTTCAATGCGTATATAAATGGTGGCTGGGCGATCACATGGTTACCCTTGATAAAGTCACGTGACATGTGACGCAATGCGTCGGGAGGAGCCAGTGACGTCACCTGACACATTGTGTGAACGGTGAGCGGGACCTTATACTGCGGTCTGATTGCTTCTGAAGCGCCTGATTTTATATCTGTACTATGTGAGTAATTTGGTGATGTGGATGCGGACTGTGTACTTGCATATGGTCATTGCGCAATGATATTTTTTCCTTTTTTCTTTACATGACATAATTCAAACTGGGACTATTATTATTGAGCTAGCCGGAGAGATGCTTGGCTGATCTATGTAGCAGTCTATTTGTGCGAGTGACTGAAGATAATCACTTCCAATTCATTTTGTTGATTAGAAAACAAGTGTCTCATTGAAGAGCTTGGGGTTTTTTTATGCTGAACTTCGCCTCTAATATAGAGCTAGCCTGTTGAGCTACAGGACTTATCTGTGGAGCCCATATTTTATTGTGACAAACTGAAGACAATCGTTTCCCTTTTTTTTTTTTTATGTAAAATAAGTGGTTTACTAAAAAATGTTTTTATTTTTTTTTTTATTTTTTATGCTGGTATAATTTTTTTTCTCACGTGTGTGTGTGTGTGTGTGTGTGTGTGTGTGTGTGTGTGTGTGTGTGTGTGTGTGTGTGTGTGTATGTATGTATGTATGTATGTGTATATATATATATATATATATATATATATTCTCACGTTTTGTATTTGTCACATTGGACCCTTTATTACCAAAATATTTTTATTCTTTTATTTCTTTAGTGTATTTATGATCTGTATATTGGTTTACTTTCACGTATATTTAATATATTATATATAATTTTTAGTAGGTAGTTGATTATTAGCGCACTTATAATCTATCCATTATTTATTGTTTTTGAGTGGTTATCAGAGCACCTACCCATAAGAGCAGCTTTTTAATCATTTGGTTATTTCCTACGGTCACTTTTTTATATTTAAATTATTCTTTCACTTTATTTATTTGATATCCATCATCCTTTTTCACTGTATGCACTGTGTATTGGATATTTTACACCAGGTCACGGATTTTTTAACATATCAGCGCTTTAGTAATTGTAATTTTTATTGTAGCTGTACGTCGACTCCTTTAATTGGGATAGCAGGCGGATGTGGATGCTCGTGACCGGTGGTTGCGATGACCACTGGCCACGAGCGATCGCGGGCACCAAGGCATAACAGGGACGTGTTTGTGTAAACTCACAAATCCCTGTAATGTTCTGAGAGGAGATGCAGATCGTGAGTTCCTAATAGCTAAGAATCACAATCTGTCATCTCCTATAGTCAGTCCCCTCCCCCTACAGTTAGAACACACAGTCAGGGAACACAGTTAACCCCTTGAGCGCCCCCTAGTGTTAACCCCTTCCCTGACAGTGACATTTATACAGTAATCGGTGCATTTTTATAGCACTGATCGCTGTATAATTGTCAATCGTTCCAAAAATGTGTCAAAAGTGTCCGATGTATCCACCATAATGTTGCAGTCACAATAAAAATCGCAGATCGCCACCATTGCCAGTAAAAAAAAATAAAATAAAAATGCCATAAATCTATCCCCTATTTTGTAGGTGCTATAACTTTTGCACAAACCAATCAACATACGCTTATTGCGATTTGTTGTGTTTTTTTTTTTTTTACCAAAAATATGTAGAAGAATACATATTGACCTAAACTGAGAAAAAATTAGCTTTTAAAAAAAAAAAAATCGGGATATTTATTTTAGCAAAAAGTACAAAATATTGTGGGTTTTTTTCGTCTTTTTTTTTTTTTTTTTTTCAAAATTGGCGCTCTTTTTTTGTTTATAGCGCAAAAAATTTAAAACGCAGAGATGATCAAATGCCACCAATAGAAAGCTCTCTGTGGGGAAAAAAAGATGTCAATTTTGTTTGGGTTCAGCATCGCATGACCGTGCAATTGTCAGTTAAAGCAATGCAACGCCGTATCGCAAAAAGTGCTCTGGTCATTGAGCAGCCAAATCTTCCTGGGCTGAAGTGGTTAATGGCCGTTATCAATTTTTAATTTTCTTGGGGCTCATTTACACTTGCTTTGGCTTCAACACACATTAATGGCTAGTTTACACTTGCTTCAAAACAAGCTTTGTTAAACCTCTGAACGCTGTCACTAAATAAAATGGTTGGCTTACAGTCCTGTTTTACACCTGCTTTTGATTTGCTTTGCTTCATAAATTATACCCTATGTAGCTTTAGTGGTGCATCAAAGTGTCTTCAAAGCCTCCGTAGAAGTCTATGACAAAGCTCGCTTGAAGCCCCACCGAAGCCTCATCAAAGCACCAAGCAAAAGCAGGTGTAAACAGGACTGTAAGCTAACAATTTTATTTAGTGACAGGAGATTTGACTGGCATTCAGAGAGCTTTAGCAAAGCGTGTTTAAAGCAAGTGTAAACTAGTCCTTACTGTGTGTGTGTGTATGTGTGTATGTATATATATATATATATATATTATAATTTTGTTACCAGAGTTTAGCGCCATGCAGACGATAAAATTGCATTTCTCAAATGTTCTCTCCTTTTTTTTTTTTTTTTTTTTTTTTTTGGTCCTCCAATACTTTCAATAGTATATTAATCTATTGGACAAGATTGCTGTTCATTCAGCCAGAAATCTTGTGAGCTTTCCCTCTAGACTGTTATCACATAGCATTGTTCCCTGCTATCTCCATTGTATAAAAAATGTAGCCCTAAGGCTGCATTCACACCTGAGCGTTTTCAGCTCAAAAAACGCCCAAAATCCCATTCATTTCAATGGCACCTGTTCACATCTGAGTGTTTTGTCACTCGAAGCAAAATGCCTTAAGCTCAGGAAAGAACATGAGCTTCTTCGGGCAGACTACAGGCATTTTTCTGCCTTTTACATTGGAGACCTGAACAAAATTGTGGCAAAAATGCGCGCCTTTGATACGCTCAGGTGTGAATGCAGCCTTACACACACCTTGTCTAGGGTGACCGCGCTGCTCAGTATGGTTGTCACCCTGGGACTGGAAGGTGTTGGTTTACCAAAACTGGAGCACACAGAATCTGGTGCAGCTGTGCATAGTAACCAATCAGCTTCTAGGTTTCAGTCCCCATTCACATTGAGTGCAGCTTTTGAAGCTGCATTTCAGTGCAACTTCAGGTGTGACTTTGAAGACGCCTGTTAATGTACAGATGTCTATTGAAGTCGCACCCGAAATCGCCAAAAGCAGTGCATGTACTATATTTTATATCGATGCGTCACATCAATTTGAACGCTGCCATTGCTGGCAATAGAATGCGACTTGTCCTGTCAAATCGCATGACAAATTGCTCCAGTGTGAATGGGGGCTAATTGTCCAAGCTTAAAGAAGTTACTGTAAAGGCGTATTATTTATATATATATATATATATATATATAATATATATGTATAATATTTTTTTTTTTTTTTAAATAAACATACCTCCACTGTGAAGCTCGTTTTGCACAGAGTGGCCCCAAACCTGCTCCTCTGGGGTCCCCCCGGCGGCTCTTCCCCACATCTGATAACCCCCTCGGAGAAGCGCTTCCCCGAGGGGGTTACCTTGAGGGCACGCTCCCAAGTCTAGCATTTGCGTCTATAAACACAGAATGCCGGACTCGGTCCCGCCCCCTGGCACCCACATCATTGGATTTGATTGACAGCAGCGGGAGCCAATGGCTGCGCTGCTATCAATCCAATCAAGAGGCGGAGGTGGAGAGAAAGACAGCGCGTCCCCGCCGACTTGAATGAAGGGGTTCGGGTAAGTAAAACGGGGGGGGGGGGGGGGGCGGTGACTGCCAGGTGTTTTTTCACCTTAATGCATAGGATGCAAGGTGAAAGGTGAAAAAACACAAACTTTTACAACCCCTTTAATTGAACAAACTGATGTTAGAAGCTGATCGGTTACTATGCACAACTGCACCAGATTCTGTGTACATCAGTTTTATTAAATCTCCCCCAAAGTGTTTTCATGTCAGAATTACCAAGTTAAAAAAAAGGGGGGAAAAAGGACAGGGAAGTTACAGTACTGCAGTGTTTGTTCTTGGGTATTAAGTGTAAAGTGAGTTGAAGTAAACCAGGGTTTTTCTTCAAAACTGAGAAAAACTAGAATTGTACGTTCACCTCACTTAACACTGAGAGCTATTAATAGGAGTCGTTGGGGGCATCTGCGCTATTTTTAGCGGTGCTTTACCGTCGTTTATTCTGCTGTTAGCGGGGCGCTTCTAGCCCCTGCTAACGGCCAGAAAAAGGGTTAAATGCGTCCGCAAAGCGACGCTTTGTTGGCGCTGCCCATTGAATTCAATGGGCAGGGACGCTTTAGGAGCGGTGTATACACCGCTCCTACAGCCCTGCAAAGATGCGGCTTGCAGGACTATTTTTGCCGTCCTGCCAGTGCACCGATTTAGTGTGAAAGCACTCGGGCTTTGACACTGGAGTGAGAAGAGAGGCTCTTTATAGGTGCTATTTTTAGCGCTATAGCGCCTGTAAAGTGCCTCAGTGTGAAAGCAGCCTAAGGCTCGGTTCACACTGGGGCGACTTGTCAGGCGACCTAGTCGCCTGACAAGTTGCCTCCCGTTCTGTGCTATGGAACCGTTCTAATCGGAGCGACGCAAGTCGCTCCGACTTAGAAAAAGGTTCCTGTATTACTTTGGGGGCGACTTGGGGCGACTTGCATAGACTTCTATGCAGAAGTCGTCTCGCAAGTCGCCCCGGCAGTCGTTTGCAGGTCGCCTCGCTGAGGCGACCTGCAAGTCGTGCCGCCCATGTGTGAACCGAGCCTTAGGCAGTTTAAAGGTAGACTTTAGGGCTCCATTCACACTTGTGCGACTTGTCATGTGACTTTGGACATCAAGGTCGCATGACAAGTCACAGCTCTTTCTTTTCAATGGCACCCATTCAAATCTGGGAGACTTAAAGTTGCAGTGGCTTTGAAAAGGTACCTGCACTAATTTGATGGGACTTTTGATGTGACTTTGATCCAAAGAGTGTAAAGACGGATCACAGCCCCACTTAGTCGTATTGAAATCACACGGGAAATCGAGTGACTTTGGAGTCTCGCTAGTGTGAATGAAGCTTAAGGGTTTATGGAAAATAAACCCTTGGCTAAACATAGTAAGTTAAAAGGTGATTTGGGCAATTGGCAGGAACTGCCAATAGTTCTTTAGGTTCAATTTGACGTTTTATTTGCAACATAAGGAACACCTTTGGTACCTCCACTGAGTTAATAATTGAAGGCATGTTTGGGAATGTATTTAATTTTGCTCATATAAACTTTATGGTTCAAATTGATATGTACTTTTGGTCCTTAACCTATTCCTGACTGTCCTATAGCTGAATGACGGCTGCAGCCTCGTCACACATTTCCAGAAGGGCATCTATTGATGTCCTCCCGTGATCACGCTTCCTGATTGATGCGCATCGGCAGGGATGTGTGATCACTGTGTCCTTTGGTGTAAAAAGCCAATCACAGCGGCTCTTTACCATGTGATCAGCTTTGTCCAATCAGTGTAAACAGCATTTGCTGGTTATTGGCAGTCCTCTCCTCACACTGACATCAGTGTGCTGATCATCAGTGCCGCCTCATCGGTGAAGGAGAAAAATTACTCCTTTACAAAATTTTATAACAGAAACTAAAACTTTTTTGCTAAAAATAAAATAAAATCTACCATGTGATCGCTGTGTCCAATTTGTAAACATGACATGTGAAAGATCGGTTCTCTCTCCTCCCACAGAGATCGTCTGTGTGAGAGAAGAGAGAACCATTTCAGCATATTGTGACACACAGCCTGTCACAATGTATGCACACACACCAGTGCAAGCTAGCCCTTAGTGTATGTAGCGTGAGAAAAAAGGGCAGCCAGTGTCCAGTGCTGCCAGAACAGTGTACCTTTTTATTATCTATACCAGTCAGTGTGCCCGATTGCCGTAATGTCAGATCGCTATACGCCATACCAGTGTCCTGATCACCGCCACACTAGTTTCATAATCCCTGCCATACCCCACACCAATGTCCTGATCACCTCCATAGCTGTGTGCTGATCCCCACCATACTAGTGCCAGTGTCAACAGAGCCAGTGTCCCCACTTGTCTTGGTGCTCCAGGGTCTCCAGTAATGTGATAGGTAGTCAGAAAATTAGAAGTGTAATTTATAGGGCTGAAACAACTAATCGATTAATCGACAACTAATCGATTACGAAATTAATCGATTACTATTTTCATAATCGATTAATCGGCCAGTAACATAATGTGGTTAAAAAAAAGAACTAAAATGAGCCCTTTATAGTACAAAAAGAGCAAATAATTGCTGCTGTAACTTTCTTTCACAGTTCTACAGAAAAAAAAAATGAACCCCTTACAGTAGTGATTATTTGCTTTTCTTGTACTATAAAGGGCTAATATTAGTTTTTTTAACCCCATTATGTTACTAAACATCTTAGACCTGGTTCACATCTATGTTTTTTGGTGCTTTTTGCAGAAACGGACTACAGTTCATTTACATGGTTTCCTATGGGACACGTTCACATCTATGCTTTTTCAGCCGCTGCGTATATGGAAAGCGTCAGTGACTTTTTTTTAACGCAAAACAGTGCTTTTTTGGTTCAACATACTTCAAATGGAGAAGCTGCAGAAAAGCATGTAATGCGTTTTTGTAGCAATTTGTGTTTCTTAATCTGCCCAACAACAAATTGGCCAAAAAAATGCAAAAAACACAAATCGCAGCAAAATCCCATGCGCAAAACTAAAATGCACAGCAAAGACCACTTCAGAAACAGATCAAAAGCAAACTGCATAGGTGTGCACCGAGCCTTATGCTGGCCGCACCGATCAATTTTCAGATGAGAGTATTCAGATGAAAAATCTTTGTACACTCGATGAATGGAAGAATGTTTGAAATTTTCACTTGTTTTTAACGTTCTGTTTTTAAAATAATTGTAATTTCTGAACGAAAACCACATACACTGTCTGATAATTCCTTTCACCAAGAAGTTTTTTATTTCCAAATTTTCCCATTACTGTGGTTGAAAATGAATGTCGATTTGACCTCACTGATTAGAAAAACGAACGAACGTTCTTATCTCTCCTCTGATAGTATATACAGTATATCTCCTCTAATAGTATATACAGTATATCTCCTCTAATAGTATATACAGTATATCTCCTCTAATAGTATATACAGTATATCTCCTCTAATAGTATATACAGTATATCTCCTCTAATAGTATATACAGTATATCTCTTCTGTCTGTTATTCTCAGAGTGGATTAGATATTTTGCTCCCTAACCATATAGTTGGCTATTTTTATTTACCACTGCATAGAGATACTTAAGAATAAATTGCCTTTTTTTAAAACTTTATATATTAACTAAATATACACCATACTTTTCTTTTCAGGTTATTAACCGATTAATCGATTAATCAAAATAATAATCGGCCAACTAATCGATTATGAAAATAATCGTTAGTTGCAGTCCTAGTAATTTATGCCCCTATAAAGCCTAAGGGTGTTCCTTGGGTTTTGGGTCTCTGTGGCTAGGCTGTGAAAGTCTTACACACATGCTATCCCTATACTCGGGAGGAGTAGCAGAATGTGTTTTTTGGGGTGTAATTAGAAGAGTGCCTATGCTGTGTGTGAGAAATAACTTCAAAATAGATATTACAGTGATTCCCTGCTGATCAGAATGGGCGGAAGACAGTTACGTCCTCTCAGTTTCTGCAGAGCCCACTGTGCTCTATGGGCGGTCAGTGTAAACAGACTCTGCTGTCTGTTTACATCCCAATTCCCCTTCAATCCGCCTACACGGAGGAAAACGAATCTCTCCCCCCCTCCATTTGTTTTTAGAGGATTGGAGGTAGGCGGATGTAAACGTACACAAGTCCTGCCGGGAGAACATAGTGAATATTTCTAGTGGCTGTGACAGCCACTAGCAATAATCACATGCAAAATCTGTCAGGCTGGTTGTATCAACTTAGGTACATCCAGCCTGCCCATACATGGTTTTGAATGTTCTGTGGCCAGCTTTGGGATACTTTTTAGGGTGCACTCACCAGATGGCCTGCAACATTTTTTTTTTCAATGCTTGCCAACAAAAGGACCTGTAAAAAAAAAAAAAAAAACTAAAAAAAAAAACAGTAAGGTATGTCCATACACGCTGAACCCTGAAAGATTTTCGAACCAGTTGAGGGCTGGAAGGATTTTACCCCCTTAATGACCAGGCCATTTTTTGCGCTATGGCATTGCCTCGCTTTAACTGACAATTGTGTGATCGTGCGACATTGTACACAAACAAAATTTGCCCCCCCACAAATCGCTTTCTGTTGGTGGTATTAGATAACCTCCTGCTGTTTTAATTTTTGTATTTATTATTTTTACTAGTAATGACGGTGATCAGAGATTTTTAGCGGGACTGCAACATTGTGGTGGACAGATCGGGCATGTGACACTTTTTTTGATTTCAGTGACATTTATACAGCGATTAGTGCTGTAAAACATGCACTGATCACTGTTTAAATTACATTGGCAGGGAAGGGGCTAACACTAGTGGTGATCAAGGGGATAAATTTGTTCCCTGGGAGGTGTTTATAACTGTGGTGGGAGGGGACTGACTGACTGACTGGAGGAGGAGAGAGATCACTGTTCCTGATCACTAGGAAAAGACTATCACTCTACTCCCCTGTCATAACGGGGTTTGTTTACATTGACAGATTTCTGTTCTGGCTCTGCTGTGAAGCAATCAAGGGTGGCCGGCGGACATTACGCCCGCCGGTCACACTCATCGCTGCAGGCGCGCGCCCCCCCACTGTATCTATTGCATGAACTGACGTACAGCTGCAGCGATTCGAGCAATAGAGCCAACCTGCAACAGTATGGTGGCGGCTGGTCGGCAAGTGGTTAAAAGGGAATCTCAAACATTACATTGTTCTAAACACTGCTGCAAATTTTGGAGATATTAATGACTTTATCGTCTACATACGCCCAAAAGCTGAATGTTTGGACTGTCTACATTATATTTCATGCTACAGTTGGCCATTCAAGGCATAAACACAGAGAAAATCTTGATTGTTTTCCACATATTGTGTGCAGCCTGTACATCCCTTGAGGCCCTGTCCTTCCCAGCCGTGTCCTGCCTTTTCCTTCCTCTGTCCGTCAGGTGCTGTTCCCAGGCTGTATGAGGTATGTGAGCCATGTCAATCAAAACTTGTTAGAATAGCGTTTTTTTTAAGACCTACCGGACAATTTAGCAGGCGATAACATGGTTTATGTAAGCCTTTTTTGTCACGTTTACTTAAACTTGCATATAACTGTTAGATGTGTGGAAAAACGCACTATCTTTGCCCCACACATTCTGAGTTCTTCTCCATAAATCCCACAAAACAATGCTTACATGCTCATTTTTAAGTGCATATAAAAGAAATACCCCCTCGCTGTGAGAACATTAATTTTGCCTTGCAGCACAGAACTAGGAATGTGCCGCTGTGCACATTCCTAGTTTTCAGGCCCAATATCAAACTGAAAAATTAGCCATAGCGTTATTGTCAGGATAACTGATGTATATGAATGCTGCTGAACTTGGTCTAAATATCTAAGCTTCAAAATACTAATGATGACGAGAGTTAATGTAGCATAATGTTATAAAAGTTATTTTCAGTATGTTAAATATGCTATTTTAACTAAAATATCTAGTGATCCTTTGAATTTCTTTGCTCTTGCACCTCCTTTTATCGGGTGCCATCTGTCTCCCAGTTATGCCCCTGCATTTTCAACCTGTCACTGACTGTCCTTGTTGTAACTGCAAGCGTCGGTGCTGAAACAAATGGCATGTTATTATCACGATCAGGAAGCTGGTCCAAACAAGTGATGTGTAGCTGACACTGGAGTTAGTGCATTTACACAGACGATTCCTGAAAAGGTTGAATGAGTTCAGCAGCACTAAGATGCCGTAAAGGATGAAAACAAGGTGAAAAACTGAATTTTATGGAAAAAAACTGCCAAATGCTTTATACATGAGGCTATAGCAAACTTAAAGTGATACTAATGTCTCCTTTGTTATTTTTAAAGAAAAAAAAAAAAAAAACATGTTATACTTACCTGCTGTGTGCACAGTGGTTTTGCACAGAGCAGCCTGGATCCTGGAGCCTGGATCGGGTCTCTCACCGGCGCTCCTGGCCCCTCCCTCCTATTGAGTGCTCCCACATTTATTATTATTATTATTATTATTATTATTATTATACAGGGTTTATATAGCGCCAACAGTTTACGCAGCGCTTTACAATGCAAGCAGCTTGCTATGGGTGCACCCAAGCCAAGCCGCAGCTCTGTGTGTCCATTCAAACATGGAGCTGCAGTTTGGCCCCATTCCCTCTCTCTCCTCATTGGCTAACTGACTTTGACAGCAGTGGGACCAAATGGTGCCACTGCTGTGTCTCAGCCAATTAGGAGGGAGAGTCCCGGAGGGCCAAGGCACTCGTGCACATCGCTGGATCGAGATGGGGCTCAGGTAAGTATGGGGGGGGTATGTATGGGGTACAGTGGTTTTGTTTAGAGAAGCCCCAATCCTCCTCTTCTAGGGTCCCCCGCTGCCGGTGCAGGCTCCTCCTCTGTGGAGTGTACCCATAGCAAGTCCATTGACAAACAGAGCGTGGCTTGGCCCCACTCCTGCTCTCTCCTCACTGGCTGTGATTGTCCGTCAAGTTCCTCCACCTCAAACTCGCTCATCCATGTCTTTATGGACCTTGTTTGTGCACTGGTGTGCAGTCATGTTGGAACAGGAAGGGGCCATCCCCAAACTGTTCCGACAATGTTGGGAGCATGAAATTGTCCAAAATGTCTTGGTATGCTGACGCCTTAAGAGTTCCCTTCACTGGAACTAAGGGCCCAAGCCCAACCCCCTGAAAACAACCCCACACCACAATCCCCCTTCACTAAATGATTTGAACCAGTACACAAAGCAAGGTCCATAAAGACATGGCTGAGCGAGTTTGGGGTGGAGGAACTTGACTGGCTTGCAGAGTCCTGATCTCGACCCGATAGAACATCTTTGGGATGAATTGGAGCAGAGACTGCGAGCCTGGCATTCTTGTCCAACATCAGTACCTGACCTCACAAATGTGTTTCTGGGAGAACAGTCAAACATTCCCGTGGACAGCCCTCCTAGAAGAGTTGAGGCTGTTATAGCTGCAAAGGGTGGGCCAACTCAATATTGAACTCTACAGACTAAGACACCATTAAAGTTCACGTGCGTGTAAAGGCAGGCGTCCCAATACTTTTGGTAATATAGTTTATGTGTACACATATACAGAAAATTGTCCAGTTTGCTTTTTTTTTTTTTTCCTCCTAATAAAACACACTGGCCCTATATATAAAACTTGTTTTTTTTTCTATCCTGTGTATAATACTGTTGCCCCTAGCCATGACTCTGCCCTAGATCAAACACGATCTAGCTATTTTATCTTTATTTTTTATGATGTGCTATGACTGTTAGGGGCATGTTATTCTAATCAATAGTAAGTGTTGTTGGCTACTTTAGATTCAGACAATACTGAATAGCAGAGTTCTACTTTAACCATGTTGTGTTTTTTTTTTTTTTTTTTTTTTTTATATATACTTCAAGAGGTCATGTACATGTTGAAAGGAAAAGGAAGCTTCCGTCTTATTCATCATGTTTTGCAGTTTTATTTTATTATGTGTCATAACTGCCTGACAACACTCCTGTTTTTAAAAACAGGCACTTGACTGCCCAACTCCCATCAGCTGGCGCGTTTTGTGCTAGTTGCTAGACACATGTTTATTCTCTGCCTCCGATATTCTTTAGTACACTTTTTTTTTTTTTTTTTTTTTATCTGTAAAATTTTTGCGGTTGTCATGAGATATTTAATATATTGTTTGGGTCTATACTGTAGTAGCTTACTGTTATTTACCCAATTATACAGTTGTGCTCATAAGCATGCATAACACTGGCAGAGTCTGTAAGACGTGAACTATTTTTTTTTTTTTTTAGTTGACATGAGTGATTAAACCAAATATATTTTCATGTGATTTTAAATAAATGAATAAGCGTCACGAAAAGCACAACCCCAAAACTAATAGTATAAAGTATGTAAAAAAAAGGTCCTATTCTAAAGTTTGCATACGCTATAAAATAGTTCTGTTCCAGGTTTCATAAACTTAGACTTCTTTCACATGGGCTTAAAAAATGCAATGCAACAAAAACAGGCATTTTGGCACATTTTTATTGCCCCAAGGCAGTAGGTAGTTAAAACAATTGCAGGAGGATGGGACATCATACACATGTTAGCTTTGCTTTAGTCGCATCAAAAATTTTAGAGCATGTTATGTTCTCTATGCTTTGACACAGTCTGCAGTCTTTATCGAATTGCAACATGTCTATAAAATTTTTGACACGTTCAGAACATGTTTTTGAAGCTTCCAGAGCGTTCACTTTCCTATGTATATATATTGAACTGTGATTTAACATGCCTTGAACGCGGGTTAACTCTGTCATTTTGCTGTACCTATAAACCCATGTGAAATTTGACTTACCAAAATGTCAGTGATCCAAAATATAAGGCCAAGTTGACAGTTCAGTGGCTGCCAGGGTGGATAAAAATCAATCATTTAAAAAAAAAAAAAAAAAATATGTGATTATTAAATTTATTTTAATAAAATGGTTTTGGAGTAAAAAACCTATCTAAAGATACATTATTCATTTAGTTTATTCAGCATGAAATGGAGCTTAGTTATGTAGCATGAGACTGTATATTCTGCAATATTTACATTTTTGGTAAACTCATTCAATGAATCCAAGCTCTGCAAGCTGAGATAACATGCACTGTATTGATGCAGTCACACAATTTCACAGTAACCATGAGATAAAACAAAGTTCAGGAATATTCCTTTATCCCATTGCTTTGCAAATCCATGTACACTACAAACTGTATGATTGAATCGGTTCTTATCGCTGTTTTACTAACCTGACAGCTTATTCCAAACAGGAAAACTTCATTTTGTTTGCAAATAATAAAGATGCTACCTACCAGCATGAATAGGTCCTTACATTTAAAGAGCACCTGTCATTTCAGATCCATCGTGGCAGGGCCTGTTAGTGGGCTGCTGCCACGTTCCTCACCTTGTTGTGTCACTGCCGCATCACCAGCCGTCCCATTAAAGTGAATGGGACCATTGGTGAGTCAACAGAGGGTCAGAGGAGGAGCTGCTGCAGGACTTAGATGACAACAGTAGCTCTGTAAAAAAATTAAGATTTTAATCACGCCTTTTTACTAGCGATTTAAATCAAATCCACCCTGGTGGCTGCAGCTGAGAATAAATAAAAAAAGGTTCTGGAGTGGCGATCACAAACCTCTGAAGTCCATATTACTACACCACTTTGGTTCAAAAAAAATTTTACAGCACCAGGAAGCTTTTTAACCAAATAACTTACAGGACTTAGATAGTTTTTGCAAAGAATAAAACCACATAAGAATAAATACATTTAAAAAAAGGAGAACAACATGGCCTCATTTACAACTATCAAAGACTAAAAGCTGTCACTGATGTTAAAACCAACACATCATAGAAAGCACTAAAGTTTGCATACGCTATAAAATAGTTCTGTTCCAGGTTTCATAAACTTAGACTTCTTTTAAATGTATTTATTCTTATGTGGTTTTATTCTTTGCAAAAACTATCTAAGTCCTGTAAGTTATTTGGTTAAAAAGCTTCCTGGTGCTGTAAAATTTTTTTTGAACCAAAGTGGTGTAGTAATATGGACTTCAGAGGTTTGTGATCGCCACTCCAGAACCTTTTTTTATTTATTCTCAGCTGCAGCCACCAGGGTGGATTTGATTTAAATCGCTAGTAAAAAGGCGTGATTAAAATCTTAATTTTTTTACAGAGCTACTGTTGTCATCTAAGTCCTGCAGCAGCTCCTCCTCTGACCCTCTGTTGACTCACCAATGGTCCCATTCACTTTAATGGGACGGCTGGTGATGCGGCAGTGACACAACAAGGTGAGGAACGTGGCAGCAGCCCACTAACAGGCCCTGCCATGATGGATCTGAAATGACAGGTGCTCTTTAAATGTAAGGACCTATTCATGCTGGTAGGTAGCATCTTTAATATTTGCAAACAAAATGAAGTTTTCCTGTTTGGAATAAGCTGTCAGGTTAGTAAAACAGCGATAAGAACCGATTCAATCATACAGTTTGTAGTGTACATGGATTTGCAAAGCAATGGGATAAAGGAATATTCCTGAACTTTGTTTTATCTCATGGTTACTGTGAAATTGTCTGACTGCATCAATACAGTGCATGTTATCTCAGCTTGCAGAGCTTGGATTCATTGAATGAGTTTACCAAAAATGTAAATATTGCAGAATATACCGTCTCATGCTACATAACTAAGCTCCATTTCATGCTGAATAAACTAAATGAATAATGTATCTTTAGATAGGTTTTTTTACTCCAAAACCATTTTATTAAAATAAATTTAATAATCACATTTTTTTTTTTTTTTTAAATGATTGATTTTTATCCACCCTGGCAGCCACTGAACTGTCAACTTGGCCTTATGTTTTGGATCATTGACATTTTGGTAAGTCAAATTTCCGCCTAGTGCAGTTTCCCTCAATGTTCTCATAATATGCTTTGTTCATCTTGCCATCAGTTTTAACAAAATATCCTGTGCTGCTATAGCTAACGCCCCACCCTCTGCAACAGCTGAGATTCAAGGTATAGGGATGGTATGCTTTTCTTCATAGGCCTTGTTGACCCCTCTCCAAATATCGTGTTTATGGTTCTGACCTTTTTTTTTTCTTCTCTCCTTTTTTTGTTTTTTTAAAATTTTGGTCTCCTCTTCCTGAATGGATATGTTGCCGTTTCAATGCTTCTTTATGTGGTATTTGACACATTTTAAGCAGGCTGTTTTGGGGTGCTGGTGCACCAAAAATAGTTAACATATTAGAGCTGCTGCCAGGGATATGTAACGGACACAACTGTAGTTTGTAGTTCTTGTGCTAAAGTCATTGTCCATCTTTTCAATGGACACGAGAAATCTTCACTTAAAATCCAGTTGCATCAATGACCAAGAACAAGTTTGTACCTGAGTTTGACTTTGCTGGCTGCATGCCTTTCAGCGTATCAGAAGGCATGAAGTCAGTCATCCAGGCAGTTACCATTTTCAGAAAAAGGTCCACAGTTGTTGCCTGTATGTCTCCCCTAATACAGGCTGCATATAAAGTCTACTGAACGTGCTTTCTTTGTCTATCAGGTAATTGGTCTACAGAAATGACGGAATACAAACTGGTGGTGGTGGGAGCCGGGGGTGTTGGAAAAAGTGCCTTAACAATACAGCTTATACAGAACCATTTTGTAGACGAGTACGACCCTACAATTGAGGTAAGTCATACACTTGTCACCTTGCTCATCAGCTAAGATGTTTTTGTTTTCCTAGGTTCACGCTTTCTGTGGGTGGTTCCACAACCACCTTCAGACAAAAACGCGTTTAAGAGACGCGCGCCATTATTCTAACATCCTAATCACAGTGCAGTTTCTGCACTTGTGGTTTCTGTTCGGGCCGCATTTTCAGTAGAGATGCAGGGACCTTTTTCCTGCGTTTGCAGGAGGCACAGCAGCCCATTCAAATGAATGACCTGCAGTGCCCACACAAGGCAGAGCTGCACAAGTGTGAACCAATGTACAAGGTGTTTTGAAATATTTTATAAAAATGATAAACAATACAGGTAGGCAGTAAACATTACTTTTCCATAACATTAAATAGGGGGGGGGGGGTGTAACAAACCCCGGGACTTTTAACGGTGTTAAAGATAGAAAGTGTGAAGACACAATTACATAATCAATAACATTTTTAAATATTTTATTACAAAGATAAAAAACATGAGGAAATTAAACCATCCATATCAAGAATTGTATGTTCCATTGAAAGGCATATATACAGACACTACCACTCAACATGTTTCGCTTTTTTAAGCTTCTTCAGGAGATTCTGGTGAAGTGTAAAATATGCTAAGGATAACAAAAAAGACAGGAATGAGACCTCATGTTAATTGTTTTGATCAGACAAAAAAACAAACACATCAATACTAATAGTATTGGCATAGCATTAGTATGCAGATAATCAATAAATACAATAATGGTCAGATGAAACGAATATAGAAAGATATATGTAGATGTGGGAAGGATCTTACCCAGGCTGCTTAGAACTGTATAAAAAACTTGACTAAGGATGGAAAATTATACGTCCCATATATGTTCAGAGTGCCCCACCCAGGAGTTTGCTTTCATGTGGTCGCAGGAGGAAATTAATTTACATACCTCCCTGTCCCCTCTTTCAGGGATATGTGTATGTTGAAGGAAAATTATCAATTGTTGATATCAAAAACCAAACAAAAACTAAAAAATATAACGTCAGAGTTACCTCAAATAAGTGCTGGAAAGGTTGAATCAATATTAGTGTCCTGCTGGTCAAAAATCAAGTCCAGCGTGGGGTATGCATCAAAGGAGTGTCCAGCTGAAATATGAAGGGAACATATACGTTTGGACCCACTTAGGATAAATGGCACTGTTCGAGTAATGCTCACTAAGAGGGAATCTAGGGAGTCATAGAGGCGAAAGAAAAAGAAGCCAAAACTGAATATCTTAATGAGTCAATAGCTGAATCTGCTAATTGCAGAGCAGATGCAGAGCGGTGACTTACCTGAGTTTAAGAAATCGATAGTGTGGAGAGAGAGGTGGGAGAGATGTTCAATCTCCCACTCACAGGGCGCCTCTATCAGATGGTTGCAACGAAAAGCTGCATTCATATGTTCCTCCTGTCTCGTCGGCGTCTGATGTAGCCGCCGGGTCGTGGACACGAAGTGAAGATGCCCATGCGCTTGCGCCAGATCTCAAAGACGGCGCGCAGAATGTGACGCTGTTGACGTCACAAGCGAACACACCATCTTTGTAAAGGGAATGCCCTACTGGGATAAATTAACCAATGGGGGGTAAGGCCATGCAAGCAATAGGAATGGCAGCGATAAGGCTGCAATCACATATTGCAGTGCAGGAAAAGAATGGTCAAAAATGGGTCCGGATAGGCAGACCAGGGACTGAAGCTTCTAGGGCTCCAATCAGCTGGGTGATTGATTAGAGGCACAGCCAGATTAGTGCCCTGGGTGTCCGTACGGCCACCAGAGAAGCAAAACCAAATGAGTGGGTGCGGAAAAGAGAGCATGCAAAGGGCACTTATTCACATGCAAAAACTTTGTGAATATAAATGTGTACTTTTATATGGAGGAAATGCTTAAATGATTTAGAGCCCGGAGAAGATTGATAGATACCCACATATTTAAAAAGGAAATATTGTATATGGCACAAATATATCCAAGACCTTACAACAGTGATTTAACATTTGCCGGACCTGGAATACATAAAACATGAAAAAGAACATGAAAGAAAAGGGGGGGGAAAAAGGAAAAAAATTAGATGATTCACTAAGGAAAGGGTTTAAAACTGAAGGCATCATTTAAACCAGGATGCTTAAAGGCAGACAGGTCATGTATCCAGCGTGCTTCACGCTGTAATAGCGTTTTGTCATAGTCACCACCTCTTTCTCCTGGGGGAATATGCTCCAAAGCAAAAATGCTTTTTGGAGCAGTCAAAATTATGATACAGGCCCATGTGGCGGCTTATTGGTGTCTCCATTCTCTTTTTCGATACAAGGGAAACATGGTCCCTAATACGGTGGAAGAATATTCGTTTGGCTTTTTCCCACGTAAAATGCCTCACATTCACACAGCACTACATTCATCCACTTCAATTGATTGGCATGTTGCCATGAATTTGGGTTTGTGTAGACGCCCATTTGGGAGGGTGACATGTCGTGCAGCATGAATGTAATGACAAAAGTTACATTTATGACAAGGTCTTGTACCTTTAGCCCTCTTGGAGATTGCTGTCTGGGAGTTGTTAGTGGCTATGTACAAGATTGTCCCTAAGGGATCGTGATCTTCTGAAGGTGATCTCGGGGTATTTCTTGATGTGTTGAAACATTGTCATCTGCCATCAGGAGATACCAATGTTTCTGTATGATGTCACGCACCTGACGGTGCTGACCCAAGAAACGAGTGATCAACCCGATCCCTGGGTTGGCTTTAACAGGTTTAGGATCATGTTTTAAAGACATTCTATTTTTGTTTTTTGCCCTGATGTAGGCCTTTTTAAGGCATTTACTGCTGTATCTGCGTTGTTTAAAGCGTAGCTGGAGCGCTTTTGCTTCCTTTTCAAAATGGCTGTCTTCACTGCAGTTACGTTTTAAGTCTCAAGTATTGACCGTAAATCAAATTATCTATATATAAAGTGATAGTTTCTCATAATTCATTAGGCTCTGCGGCTTTTGTTGGATCCATGCTTCAGATAAAGTAGGCGGTTCCTACTGAGTGTTAGGTGTACCCAATAAAGTTGCTTTTGTGTATGTTCAAGGGCGGTCTCTATCCCTCAATTTGCACATCTTCCCTGGCCTTTAATAGCGAACACCACAAAGGCAATTTCTATGTGCACTTGAGTATTTCCAAGTCATCTGGCGGGTAGGCAGACTCAAGTACACAGATTGTCTTTGGGTTGTCTTACATTAAATAAACAAAGGTATTTTGTAATTATGAAGGATTAGCAAATAGGTTTAAAATACCAAACAGTGTGTTGGGAGCTGTGTGAATTTATAAATACAAATCTTCTAGCTGAAACTCCATAAAAGACGGCAGAAAAATTTAGACCAATGATGTCTGTCTATATTGCCGTAATGAATTTTTTTTCCTGTTTTTACTCTAGGATTCCTACAGAAAGCAGGTGGTGATTGATGGGGAGACATGCTTGCTGGATATTTTGGACACTGCAGGTCAAGAGGAGTACAGTGCCATGCGTGACCAGTATATGCGAACTGGTGAAGGGTTCCTTTGCGTGTTTGCTATTAACAATAGCAAATCTTTTGCGGACATCAATTCCTATAGGTAATTGTGCACTTTTTCATTAATAAAATGTTAAATTTTCTTAATAGGGAAAGTTTTTTTTTTTTTTTTTTTCCTTTTATGGTATATCTAACTATTTTGCTGGTAGTATCGGCCTTCCATTTTCACTGGGTGGCCAGTTCGTTTTTTGCTTTGTAAGTTGGTCCCTCAAACAACCATAAACTTATAGCCTATGAAAATGCAGCCAGAAAGCAGTTCTGTTGAGATATAACTCTCACATCCCTGCCAGTAAAAGACCTGTCCTCCCAAGTTATTGCTTGGCAACAGAGACCAACTGGGCAAACAAATATCTGTTTATGGTTTTTAAATGCAAGCCAACAGGAAATAGTGCTTTGTTGACATTTCTGGCTTCCCATTACATAAAATATTTTGGTGACAGGCTTTTACAGTAAAGCAGGGAGCAATGCATAGTGATCAAAAGCAACAAATTAGTATTCTTCCATCATTTATGAGTTTAATAAATATGATTACTGCAATTTGCACATTGTTTTATTATGCATGGCATTTCTGTATTAAATCAGTAGCATTAATATCTGTGCTGTTTCCTAAAAAAAAATGTTTTTTCTAATACAGGGAACAAATAAAGAGAGTGAAAGACTCAGATGATGTCCCTATGGTACTTGTAGGTAACAAGTGTGATTTACCAACCAGGACTGTAGACACCAAGCAAGCTCAGGAGCTGGCAAGAAGTTATGGTATCCCCTTTATTGAGACCTCTGCGAAAACAAGACAGGTATGTGCGTTTTAAACGTCAAGCTATTGCACAGAAATTAGTGAATCGGACTGCACAGAGGGGGAATTGTGCATGCTCCTTTTTTTTTTTTTGAAACTCTTTTTTTATTGTATTTTTGAACAAAAAGAAAACACATACTCAAACAACAAACCAATAAGTGCATCACAACATCTGCATGATTAGCATGTAATTAAACAGTTCATGACTTTATCAGTGCTTACTTGGGATACATCGAAATAACTAGGATTTCTGATGTCTTCTCACAGTTTCAGTTTCACAGTTTTGGAACCAGCTATTTCTTGCTCAGGCACACATTCCTCTACTTAAAAATTTGGGCATATGAGTACAAGTTGACATGTAAAAATTTAATCTGTGTCTTTTTCCCTCGTCTATCAAGCTGTAGTAGGTTGAGCTAGATATGTACGCCAAATTTTGTCCTATTTCAGTGGGCAACCTCTATTTGCATACTTATCTTTATATAGTGGAAGGCTCTTGTTTATGAGACGCTTCCATTGAGCCAGAGAAGGCACCGTGGGTTTTTTCCAGTGCATAGCAATGTTTTTCTGGGCATAAAAGAGTAATAACCCAATCAATGTCCTCTTTGCAACAGTCGGCACTATTGTTTCTATGAGTCCCAAGAGACACACCTCCATCGTCATCGGTATTGTGTCCGAGGCGACCAGATTGATCATATCTAGCACCTCGGTCCAATATTGCTGAATCTTAGGGCAAGCCCCGAAAATGTGTAGAGTCTCCCTGGGAGGTGTTACACTTCCCGCATTCTTCAGAGTGCTCGGGTTTCATTTTATGAAGTCTATATGGTGTGTAGTAAGTTCTATGTACTATTTTAAACTGCAAAAGTCTGTCTCGTAGTGAAACCAGGGAGCTAAAGGGGAAATCCCAAACCTCATTCCAGTCATCGTTGTCCAGTGTTGGGATATCTCTTTGCCAGCAGGACCAGAGATTATCCATGGATGGGAGAGACACAAATATCAGATGTTCATAAAGATGGGAGGTTGGTTTTTCGGCACATCTGGAGCAGAGTGTCTTTTCCAACCCTGACTGGAACACCATGCAGGAGGATTGTGGGAATTGTGTGGCGAAGGCATGAGATAATTACATGTAGCGAAATACATAATGATTTGGTATATTATGTGTCTGTGAGAGTTGAGACAAGGGGATTAATGTGGTGTTCGATGTTATCTGTGATATAAGTTTGATACCATATTTGGTCCATGCGTATGGATTTAGCATTTTGTAAAAGTGAGGGATATTAGGTTTCAGCCAAATCGGAGCGTTGGGTGAGATTTCATTAGGTCTATATTTTTCCACCGCCAGACCCGCCTTCCATGCGCATAAGGTGGTATGCATGGAGAGGGTCAGGGGGTATGGGGCACAAGGTCCCCTGTAGACCAGCAATTTAAGTGCTTCTAATGATCCACCATCGCTGCCTCCAGGACTGTAGCTGAATTTGATTTATCTGGATCTAGCCACCATGTCGCCGTCACCAGCTGTGCGGCTTGATAGTATTTATAGCAATCTGGGAATGTCATACCACGTTGCTTTCTCAGTCTCATCAAGGTGCTCAGCTTATATCTTGGCGGGGAGGGGCCCCATAGAAAGGAGGAGAAAATCTGACTGAGCCTTTTAAAGAAAGATTTGGGAATCCATTGCGGGGAATGTCTAAAGAGATAGGTAAGTTTGGAAGTTTGGGAATGATTTTCATTTTGAGAAGGTTAACTCTGCCCCATAAGGACAGTGGCAAATTCCCCCATGACTTAAGTTTGATCTTTAAATCTAGTATAACTGGGTCTAGGTTGAGAGGGATGAACTCCCTAGCTTGAGAGGAAACCATAACACCTAGGTAATTGAAAGTGTCTACCCACTGAAGGGGGATGTCTGGAGGGGAGTTCGTCTTTGCGGCCTGGTCTATTGGGAATAGCAAAGATTTGGTCCAGTTTACTTTTTAGCCCTGTGATTTTGGCAAAGGTGTTCAGCACTGTCAGTGCACCCTGTAATGATGGACCTGCATCGCCGAGAAAAAGTAGCATTTCATCGGCATACACGGCTAACCTCTCCTCCAGCAGACCAATGCACAGGCCTTTAATATGTGGGGTAGTGTGCAGTGCCTCCGCCACTGGTTCTACGGCAAGGGCAAATAATGCCGGGGAGAGAGAGCATCCCTGTCTTGTTCCCCTGGAGAGCCTGAAGGGGTCAGATAATCGACCCCCCCCCTGACGCACCGAGGAGGTAGGGCATTTGTATATCACCTGAAGCCATTTAATGAAGAGCAAAGGGAACCCCATTCTATACAATGTCTCCCACAAGAAGGGTCACTCAACTGTCAAATGCCTTCTCAATGTCTGAGGAAGCAACAGTTTGAGATCCGTTATTGAGGTGCTGGGCATGGATATTTGTGAAGAGTCTACAAATGTTGACGTCTGTGGCTCTGCAGGGCATGAAACCTGTTTGATCGGAGTCTATTACTGAGGGTAACATTGGGTATAATCTAATGGCAAGGCGTTTTGTTAACATTTTAAAGTCATTGTTTAGTAGCGCAATGGGCCTATAAGATGTACAGGAAGTAGGGTCTTTCTGAGGTTTATATATCAAGATCAGATATGCATGGTACATAGATTCTGGTAATTTCCCCTCCGAAAGGCATTTCGTATATAGTAATGCCAACTGCGGTGCCAGTACCTCCCCATGTGTTTTATAGAAATCTATTGGCAACCCGTCTGGGCCTGGTGCCTTTAAAGAGGGGAAGGATTGGATTGCGTTTAGAACCTCTAAAGCTGTGAAAGGTTGCACTAATATCTCTCGTTCTGTGTCCGATAGCCACCCGAGAGCCAGAGGATCTAACAGATCTTGTAGCTCCTCAGGTCGAAAGTCGGAGGGCAGACCAGAGGTATAGAAAGATTCATAGAAGTTATTAAATTCCTTTAGTATGTCCAAGAGGGTTGTTACTGTCTCACCACCAGAGATGGTTATAGTGGGGATCAGTGTAAGTGGTTGGTCATGGTGGGCCAACATGGCTAGGAGATGGCCATTCATGTCACCCTGTTCAATGAATCGTTGCCTGTTTTTATATATTTCTAGCTTTGTGATTTCTGTCAGGTGAAGATTCAGTTCTCTTTGGGCCGTCGCCAAGAGATCAAAGTGGCCTGGGGTAGGGTCTGAATTGTATGTGTTAGTATGATCTATTACCGACTGCTGGCATGCGCCTTTGTTTACATTTATTTCTTAGTATACAAATTGCAGAAGCTTTAGTGTGCAACGTGTTAATCTCTCCCCTCCCCTGTCTGTACATCAGTGTTGCTTTTATATGTGGCGTTACAATAAAGGCAGTTTTTTGTATCTTCAGTTGGGTGTGCAGCCATCTGGATCTTTGTTACTTGAATCACTACAGTTGCAACTAGGCCTGCACCCCAGACTATACAGACCACACAGCTGAGTACTGATTCATCTTGGAGCAGTAGGAGCATGTGTACGCATCAAGTTGCTATGCAATGCAATATTTGTCACACTACTGTCTTAATGCAAAAAGATTTTAGCTATTCGAGTTGAACAAGGGTTGAAAGTAGACAAAAAACAGTGGGAAAGTCACCACAATGTCTGTAATTTTCTTAATCTAACATAAATAGCCTAATAGATGGATTCCACATGTTACTAATTTTGATTACAGTTGTTGCACTGTGTTGCCGTGTGATAATCATGTAAAGTGACAACGTGCATAAATAGTGCTGCAGTTTTACTTCTTCTTCTTCTTCTTCTTTTTTTTTTTTTTATGAACCTTTTTGTTCTTAAATGGTTATTGTAGGGTGTTGAAGATGCTTTCTATACACTGGTCCGTGAAATCCATCAGTACAGGATGAAAAAACTGGACAGCAATGAAGACAGCAACCAAGGCTGTATCCGATTGCCCTGCTCGCTCATGTAAATAGGTAAGAGCTTAGATCTAGGCATTACAGCCTTTACATCTGTGCATACAAAGTGCAATTTGTAGTGCAAGTGGCCCAGTAGTAGACTGGGCCATGTATAGGCATGATGAAATCTGCTCTAATGATGAAATCCAGTGGCAGAACTGGATTTTATAATGGGGGGGGGGGGCAGTAGTGCATGCAGTTATAGGGTAGTACGTTAGGGTTCTGCACCAATAACTAAGCGTTGGTAGTGTGCCTTGGGAGCAAGCTGCTTTCTTTCGTGTCAGACACAGAACAGCAGGAGCCGAGAGCGCCAACAGGAACCTAGAAGAGGAAGTTTGGCCCACTCTGTACAATGTGAATATCTCCTAAATGGTGCACGTTCAGGAGATAATCATTATACCTACAGGTACCTTACTACTGCTTTTAACCCCATAGAGATGCTGCGTAATGAGTTAAAGAGAGCCGTTCAAATCAGACGTCTTACAAATGTCGTTTTTTTTTTTTTTTTCTTTTTTTTTTTTTAGACGGGTCTGATCCAGAGCACCTGAAAGTGCTGGCTTAAAGTAATTGCTGACAAAGGAGGTTCAACCAACTATTAACTCTAGGGTTCACTTACTTTTTCCTGCAGCACTATGGATGTTTAATGGGTGTGTTCAATAAAGACACAAAAAAAGGATTGTTTTGTGTTAACAGCTTAAGCACACTGTGTTTGTCTATTCTGGTGAGGATTAGATCACTTCTTATGGCAAATTTCCACAGAAAACCACCTCCTTTAATTCTAAGGGGTTCACATTTTCGTGTGTCTCTCCCTCTCTCCCTCCTCTCCCCCCTCTCCCCCTCCCTCTCCTGATTTAACCACTTAGTGACCAGCCTGTTGTAGCTTTACTTCTACTACAGGTTGACCGATCTGCGCAGAATCGCGTATGTGTGTCTGTGTATACCAATAAGCGGCGTGAGCCTGCCGCTTATCAGTGAGGAGACTGACTGGATGGAGCTCTGTATATGTAAACAAGGCAGAGCTCTGTCCTGTCAGTGGGGATGTGCTGGATTTTATTTCCCTGCAAAGGGAATAAAAATCAGCACATCGCTTAGTGAAAGCACCACACAGTATACACAAAAACACTGGTTAGGCACGCATCTATCCCTTTGGTCGCCCTAGATGTTTAACCCCTTCTCAGCCAGTGTCATTAGTACAGTGACCGTGCATATATTTTAGCACTGATCACTGTCTTAGTGTCACAGGTTCCCACAAAGTGTCAGATTGTCCGCTGCAATATCGCAGTCCCACTAGAAGTCCTTGATCGCCCCTTTACTAGTATAGATAAAAATTCCATAAAAATATGGGATAATGTTTGCGCAAACCAGAATACATATTGGCCTAAATTTTATGAAGACATTTGATTTTTACATTAATTTTATTGGATATGTTTTATAGTAGAAAGTAAAAAAAAATGTGTGTGTATAAATATATATGTGTGTATATTTAAAAAAAAAAAAAAAAAAAAAAAATACCACCGTGCAATTGTCAGTTAAAGTAATGCCGTTCCGTATCACAAAAAATGGCCTGGTCATGAAGGGGGTTAATTCTTCCGGAGGTCAAATGGTTAAAATGGACCAAATCTGAAAATTCCTGCCCCCGGTTTCTGTAGCTATGTGCCAAATGTGGCAGATTTGGGTAGTTCCTAATAGCACCACTTTACAAAGTGCTGATCTGAATGCACCAAATTCAAAAATAATGATCTCCCAGTTCGTAGGTAATTTGGACCAACTCAAAGTTGGTGTATATTGCCTCTCTATGTACTTTGTAGCAGAGCTGCATTTGTGCAGCCACTAACCCCCCTCTCCAGGAGTGGGACAGGGTAAGGAGAGGTTAAGCGCAAGTTTAGTTAGGGCACCCCTGCCTAGTTGGATATTAAATGGTCAATAAGGACACAATCGCGAGGAAAATAACTTGTAATCCAAGGGGACCAAACTTTTTTCTTAAATGAATCATAAAGTACAGCTGCCAGTTTTTTATTTACTAGGTACCGTTCCATTTTTATTTTTTTGTTCTAGAACATTGAATCTGCATGCACTGAATAAGGGAAATTAACTTTTGTGTCAAATGTAAATATGAAGACCTTCTATATCTATTTTTATGCAGACTAAACTTTACTGATCTTTTTCCTTATTTATAGACTTTTATCAGAAAAGTACTGACCGTATCTTCTACCAGAAGACCAAAACACATGACCCACCTGCACAAATCTGTTCTCATGGAAATGCCACTTAACAAATGTTATACCTCGTTCACAGATGGTCTTATCACTGTGCACTTTTTGTATGGATGCTGTTATCACAATGATTTAGTTATGTGTCTCACCCATTGTGCTACTCAAATACCAAAGGTAATGTCTGTGACATGACTGTTCTCAAGTGGTAACACTGAAGAGTGTGATTTGAAGATTCCTTATCCTGTATTTCAGTGAAACTCTTCATCTCAAGGATTCCTGCATTTCCTGACTTTTTTCCTGCGATGTGTGAATAACTTTGGCCCCATACCACTGTGCTCAGAGGAACTTCTCATACAGAGAGGGATTGAGTTTTTTGAACTGACATAATGTCACACATACTACTGTCATCAATTGTCTGGTCTTTGACTTTCAACAGAGACTTTGAGTTTACAACTGCTTTAGGACCAGGCTTTTTATTCAAGGGTGTCATTCCTGTATGGCCCCTCACTCTTGGCTGATCTGGCCTCCTGGTGGTCTACTGGCTATGACAATTGTTTCTCTTATTTGTAACGTACAACAGCAGGAGGACCAGAATACACATTTTATTAAATGCGCAGACCAAAAAGTGTAGACCTGGCTGATACTTGATCATTTTTATAGTATTCACCGTCTGCCTTACTCATCTCGGCACACACCACCATGGTTGCATAGAATTCATTGACAAATACCAGGTCAAATTATAACCAGTAGTTTTCAGCTATTTGCTTATGCTATACTGCTGTATTTGGTATGCTTTGGTCAGTATTTTTCTGCAAATTATGGCATTTATTGTATACAATTATGTATGTGTAAGATTAAGATCCTGAATCTGGACAATCCTATTGGCCATATAGAAGCTAAATATTTGGTGTAAAGAATCAAGTATGTAATTATCTGCTAGTATATGGCAACAAGGGTCTTGTAAGAACACAGTTTTTCCACATTGCTGCAAACGTTCATTTCTTTTGAGCTAAAATTAAGAAATGAACCAAGTTGCAGAAACCTTTAACAGCGCCGATATTAAGTAAAGAAAAAACATCCCTTATGTCTGATTGCAGAACAAAAGCGGTATGTATTTTTTGTCTCTGAAACATTTTTAAAAGGAAATCCAAGGTATTTAAAATGATTACCGAATTATCATTAAAAGCTTACATGAAAATATATATTACTTATACTTTTGTAGGTCCCCCCATTGTTCATTTGTTTGACACTGAAGTCAGCATTCATGAGTTTGATAATCGCAGGATAAACCTACCCATAGAGCTTATTGTTTAAAACAGAAATCTGTCAAAGAGGTTTGTGCCTAGACTAAGTATTCATAGCAGTGTAGCACAATTATTACTTTGTTGCACTAGTAAACAAAAAGCATATTAATAACCCCTGCTTGCCCACCCTTTAACTGGGCTATTACATTGGGAGGTGGGAAGGTCTGCCTAATCATATTACCAGTGTGCTTGGCTGTCACTGTGGTCACTGGTTCCCATTCATTAGTACAGACCAAGAGCAGTCTTTGACAGCTCGGTCTCAGTGCTGTGCATGCAATCTCAGCATAGAAACCAATGCCCCTAGACGCACGTGTGGGCGTTAAAGACCACCCTCTGCCACTGCACATATGCACTTCTTAGGTGGCAAAAGGTTAAACAGAAGGTTTTACACACTCCCAAGAAAGAAATCCGAGAGGTTTGTGCCTAGACTTGACTTAAGAGCAGTAAAGCACAATCAATTTGTTGCACTAGTAAACAAAAAAATTATTTATAATTTAAAGTATAAATGGAAGCCTATAATACACTCCATTAAGATTTAGGCTGAATGCACACTTGCGTTGATCAGCATTTTACTGCATTGTAAAGCACCTATTCCTGCAAGGACACACAAAATGATTGTGCACTGCACGGGATCGGATGTCACTGTACAACAGCACAGCACATCAAGCTCCTCTACAGTGACATGGATGAAGTGTACTTTTTGTACACTTCAAATAAAGTTTGTACCCCCAAAAAAAAAAAACGGAGCTGCGTGATGCTCTATTTGCACACTACACCGCCCCCTACCACAGTCTGAACAGACAGCTGCCAGAGAGGTAAAGCGCTCCGGCAGCTGTCCATTCCAGTGTGAAGGAACTATACTCACCTCCACTCCAGCAATGTGTTGTCAGAAAGCTCCATCGTCAGCCACAGACATCCAAAGACGGTCGTCTTTTGGGCTGGGAATTCATATTTCTCTGCAGGTGCCTAAACTGCATGTGCTTTGCGAACAAGCAGGTATGTCTCTTCTTCATTCAAAATCTGCCTGTTTGCATGTTTATTTTCTAAGTAAATGTCTACTTTAAGCCAATCGTATCTACATGTTTAATTTAACCACTTAAGCCCCGGACTATTTGGCTGGCCAAAGACAGAGCACTTTTTACGATTCGGCACTTTGTCTATTTAACTGACAATTGCGCGGTCGTGCGACGTTGCACCCAAACAAAATAGACGTCCTTTTTACCCCACAAATGGAGCTTTCTTTTGGTGGCATTTGATCACCTGTGCGATTTTTATTTTTTGCACTATAAAAAAGAAATAGCGTCAATTTTGAAAAAAACGCATTATTTTTTACTTTTTGCTATAATAAATATCCCTAAAAAATATATAAAAAAGCATTTTTCTCCCTCAGTTTAGGCCGATGCGTATTCTTCTACATATTTTTGTATATAAAGTGTAGCGCTATGTGTGTAAATATTATAAGGTAAAAAGACAATGAACTAAGCCCGAGCCATTCCTGAAGGGCCCACGAAAAAAATAGAATGATTCGAAATTACATACAGATGACAAAACACAATCAAAAATGCACTGAGTGCCACACAATGTCATATACAATATAGTGATTATATAGTTGATTCTAATAAACCAGTGAAAAGACAATGTGAAAAACAAGTATTAAAAAAGTGGAGAATTGACCAAAAACGTCCATAAATGTTGAAAATTATAGTCTTAATGAAAATCAAAAACCACCACCAAAAGTCTTTGAGGGTTGAATAATGAAAACAACAATGGAAAGCTTCTGGCAAATGGATAGATAGAACAATAAATGAATGAAACGTCTAAATAGGTGCCAAGACCATCACCGGAGCATCAGAGGAGGCTTACCGGAACCAGGTGACTTGAGAAGACATACGTCTTACAAGTCTCAGAAAGCTTGTTTAGCCACCAGGGCTGGCAAGATGCATCATCAGGTGTCCTCAACTTCAAATGGGGGGGGAAATAAAGATCTCGTCACAGCTTCAGCCGTCCAAACTTTTCAACAGGCCAACCGGATATATTTACATACCATGGGAGAAATAAAGCTCACATGGCATAACATCGTTTAAAAAACATTGATTTATTAAAACAATAAAAAGGAACACTCACATGTTAGGAAATCGTAATACAGCTCAAAATATATATCAGTCGCGGTGATCGTAAGGGGACACCTGATGATGCATCTTGCCAGCCCTGGTGGCTAAACAAGCTTTCTGAGACTTGTAAGACGTATGTCTTCTCAAGTCACCTGGTTCCGGTAAGCCTCCTCTGATGCTCCGGTGATGGTCTTGGCACCTATTTAGACGTTTCATTCATTTGGTGTTCTATCTATCCATTTGCCAGAAGCTTTCCATTGTTGTTTTCATTATTCAACCCTCAAAGACTTTTGGTGGTGGTTTTTGATTTTCATTAAGACTATAATTTTCAACATTTATGGACGTTTTTGGTCAATTCTCCACTTTTTTAATACTTGTTTTTCACATTGTCTTTTCACTGGTTTATTAGAATCAACTATATAATCACTATATTGTATATGACATTGTGTGGCACTCAGTGCATTTTTGATTGTGTTTTGTCATCTGTATGTAATTTCGAATCATTCTATTTTTTTCGTGGGCCCTTCAGGAATGGCTCGGGCTTAGTTCATTGTCTTTTTACCTTATAATATTTACACACATAGCGCTACACTTTATATACTTTTATTTTTATCTTACCTTTGTCTAATAGGCGTGTCAGCTGCTTACTGTGTAACCATCCCCTAATAACATTGGTGCAGCGCTGTACTCATCTCCCATAGGTTCTACATATTTTTGGTAAAAAAAATCGCAATAAGCGTTTATTGATTGGTTTGCGCAAAAGTTATAGCGTCTACAAAATGGGGGATAGTTTTATGCCATTTTTTTTATTTTTTTTTTTTTTTACTAGTAATGGAGGCGATCAGCGCTTTTTATCGTGACTGCGACATTATGGCGGACAGATCGGACACTTTTGGCGCTATTTTGGGACCATTCACATTTATACAGCGATCAGTGCTATTAAAAATGCATTGATTACTGTGTAAATGTGACTAGCAGTGAAGAGGTTAACCAGTAGGGGGCGCTGCAGGAGTTAAGTGTGTCCTAGGGATGTATTCTAACTGTAGGGGGGATGGGCTACGTGTGACACAACACTGATCACCGCTCCCGATCATAGGGAGCGGTGATCAGTGTCACTAGGCAGAACGGGGAAATGCTTGTTTTACATCAGCATTTCCCCGTTCTTCCTCTCCGTAAGACGATCCTGGGTATACCACACGGCGGCAAATTTAAAGGGATGTACCCCTACACTCATTTGCCTGTCCATGCCATTCTGCCGACGTAAATGTTCATGCGGTTAAAGGGCAACTCCATTTTTTTTGTGGGAACAAAATATATAGCGTATACAATGGCTGCACAAGTCATATTTTCGTTTATTGTTATTAAAAATTACCTTTCCTTTTCAATCTGCAGCACTGTAATTTTCTGTAAAATGCAATATGGCAGCCTGGAGGCGTTCTGTACACAGGTGGTGTACAAAAACACCCCCCCCCCCCCCCAAAAAAAAAAAAAAAAAAATTGTAATTTCCTGCTATTGTGATGGGCTTACTGATTTTCCCAGTCTGCACTCCGATACCAGTCAGATTTTGACAATCCCTTGTAACAAGTGTATTTTTTTGGTGAGATACTCTCAAAGGGAAATCACGTCTAAAGGGATGCAGACCCTGACACTTTCCACATTAGAACCATGCAAGCGCAGCAGCTGATTGATAACTCTAAAACCACTCACATGAATTGTGCTCATGGACACAGACAAACGGCTATTTCTTCAGAATAACAAGGTGGGAATCTGCAAAAAAGTTTGTTAAAATCCTTGCGAAGTACAAGGATCACCCAGAGGGGATTTTTTTTTCTCAATAAAAGTGGAGTTGCTCTTTAAAAGGGATATCTATCTTCAGTGCAAATCTGTGTTCTGATGCTGCTTAAAATAGGGCTTTGAGCATGTAACATATTCACCTGTTTTGAATTCCTAGACAGTGGGAAATATTACATTTGGCACAAAAGTATTGCAAGCACAGTAGTGTTCCTTGTTTATAGATCATGTAATTGTACAGAACATGCATTTGAAAACAAGATTGAGAATCCTTAACTAAGATGCACACATTTGGGTTGATTTACTAGAGGTTTTGAGACTGTTTTTCATATAGCAGTAAAATTAGGCAGCAAATTTGACTCTGAAATGTATATATTCATATAACTCAGTAAATAAGGTGAAGCTGTGTTCACGTTTTATTTCGCTTTTCTGTCCCTTGCACATAATCAGGAATTCATAGTGAACTTTTTTTTTTTTTTCCTTGCATATGATTGAATGAAAGATTTAACTGAACACTGCTCCACAAAATCAACCCATGTCTTCCTTGATAAATTCTCCTTGGTGTCTAATATTTTTGATCGGTTCTTTGGACACATTAAACAGATGTTAGAAATGCATTTGTAATGATGAAATACCTTTCTGTTTAGATTTACACTTTTGACCTTTCACAATAGACAATATGCATGTTGCTGGTCAGCTTTTATACCTGAGAATATAATGGGATTAAACGCGTTTTTATACATATGAAATTGCAGTGTTCGGGGAAGCTCAAAAGGCAGGATGATCTGTATTGCCATTGAGTTTTTTTTTTTTTTTTTTTTTTAAAGTATGTTTTTATTCTTTTATTGATTTTTTTTTTTAAAGTGAAAATCGCACACCATGTTTTGTTTTGTTTTTTATAGTCTTGTACTGACTTATGATTCTTCCTTGGAAAAGCCTTAAGATGCCTTCAGTGTCAACGTACGTACTTCTCCCCTACTCCAGTACTCTATGCTGGCATAGATGAGTAACAGTCACACCTCTCAGCACAGTGTTCTCACACATGAAAGAGAAGGTGTGTAAAAACGGCAATAGATGGAGCGAAATCTCTTGAGTCCCCCCATCAACACAGTGTTAATCGGAGGATCTGTCCCGTGGAGCCGTTGATGTACTAAAGGCAAATATACTGTGCACTGCAAGTGCACTTGCTCTAGATCTAAGCGGTAGTTCTGCTGATTTATATCGTCCAATCATGTGCAAGCAAAAATGCTTTTTTTTCCATGTGATTGGGTATTTTTGCAAACTGAAGCTTTACCTCATTTTACTAAGCTCTGGAGCAAGTGCACAGTATATTTGCCTTTAGTAAATCAACCCCATTGTGTTCTCGTGGGGGAGCTGTCCCCACCGGGAGGACACAGTGATTACTGCTAGCGGCTAGCATAGCCGCTAGCAATAATTGCATGTAAAATCCAACAGGCTGGCTATACCCAAGTTGATCAATCGTTAAACTTGGGTATGTTAAGCCTGCCCATACATGATTCGAATCTCAGCTGGTTTCTGCTGAACCGGCCGAGGTTTGAACCATCTATGGCTGGCTTAAGACCAGTTTGTCAGGTTACTAAAAGCAATGCAGCAGTCTGGTGTGCCATTGCTTTAAAAGGCAAGTAGAGGTTAAGGCTGTGAAAAAAGGAAAAAGGAGGCTATTAGTAAAAGGTCCATCTAACTGAATACCTATTTCTGTAACTTCAGTTAGATTTAACTGTGACTTGCATTATAGGACTATAAGAATTGTTTATCAGAATATATACAGATATATTTTTATTTATTTAGGTTACCTCTGACTAAAGTTAGATAAATCATTTATATGGTTTTCTCTAGAGTTGTATTGCTTCAGTTAGTTTTGTCAGGATATAAATTGTATTCAGAGAATAAGAATGTTATTATTGCTGTGAAGAAAACCAGGGAAAATACTGTGATATTAATATCCAAAGTATCCTTTGCATAAGCTGCATTAAGGTCTATACAAGGATACTTTTCTGCACATTTATTTTGTGAACCACTTGCTGCACATTCCTGAAGCAGAATTTGAATGTATCCCCATAACAATCAAGTTTCTTTCGTTTAAATTTGAAACACAGGATTTGATTGCTATGAAAAACTGCAACATTGGCTCCAGCTGTCAATGCTCCTTTGTTGATGAATTTGCCCACATCACTGTTATAGGTTTCTGAGTTCCAAGGGGAGTCATGAGCTGTGCACAGTGGTGTGGTCTTAAGCACTGTTTTTAAAGCTGGGTACATCCTTGCCAGCTTTGCACAGTCACTTTGCAGCAAATGCAGCCTATGGCAGGCCAAACACAGTGCAAATGTCTTTCCTGCAAGCATGGGCTGTACAGACAGTGCTGATAAGGGAATTGCCTTCTCTTCTTGGGGGGGGGGGGATCACAGCTGGGAGAAGACCATGATTATAGTGAATAATTGTAAGGGAACATGGCAGGCTGTTTGTACCCAAGTTGATCGATCAGCCTGATACATTCAGCCTGCCCATTAACGGTTCGAATCTCAGCTGGTTCCTGCTGAACCGGCTGAGATTTGAACTGTGTTTGGCTGGCATAAGTTTCCAAACAGAAAATTGTAGTGAGTGCGGACCCTAAAATATTTTCTACCACAGAACCTTTATTTTGCCAAGAAATTAAAGCTGTTTTACACATCAGTAGCATAAACTTGTTTACTTTATACATTTTGACTTAGCAGTTGGAGTTTCATTACTTTACAAGTTTATTCAAGATGCGAATGCCATACACTTAAAACCTCAAATTTAAGCATACTTTTTTTATTGTAATATACTGTATATATTTTTTTTTTTAATCTACTTCATGGCACCTTCTTCAAAGGTATGCTATGTGACAGATTTGTGTTATGGCAAAGATGTTAGACGCTAAAGATAGGCCACTTTCTCCCATTTCAGTTTTGAGGACCAGATTTCTGCTAAGCAAGCAGCAGATGCTCTGTTATGGAAAGCACAGTTACTGTTTAGTGTACCTGCTATTAAGTCCTTGCTTTGTGGGTTTCAATAAGGTCTCCAGCCTTCTCAGGTAGTGACTAAGTGTGTATTTTTTTTAAAAAAACATGATGCATAAAAAAAAAAAAAAAAATCCTACGTGTTTCTTGGCTCTTCCTCTGTGTCTCTGTGATACAACTCCTAGTTCTTTGTAAGAACACATTTACATATAAGGCACCTTGTGTTTATGGTGCGGAGCAAAGTGTGAATGTTGCTATAAGCGCCTTCATACTTCCATTCTGAGTCTCCTATGGTCCAAGTCCAATGCTGACTACTTCTAACCTTCTCAGACAATGCCTGCCTTTTTTTGTGGGGCTGGCACTGCATAGCCAGGATGGTCTGCTTCCTAAGTGGGAGTGATATAAGCAGGGTTTTATATTTGTAAAGTTGCCCATACATGATTCAGTGTTTGTTTTTTTCTGATTAGCCAGGTGGCTGAAGCAAAAAACGTAATCAGTTCCCCATCCACACATTTTGGTGTGCATGCAGGGATCCCCCCTCTGTGCCATTGTATTCTGAAAGCTGGGAGACTCCCCCGCCTTCCCGTCATCAGAATACACAGTTTAACGCTGCGTCCTATTGGCTGCAATGCTGCTTAAACCTGACATTTGCCAGCAGTCCCATTCACGAAAAGTCAACCTATCGATGGACTTTGCATAGGTGGATCGCAATCCAGCTGGTCTCTGCTGAACTGGCTGAATTTAGATCAGAGTGTGGCCAGCTTTGAACCAAGGCCTGTTCACTCTTTATCTTACCCAGATGCACCATTAAATCTAAAAGTATTTGTTTAATGAGTGCCGCATTTATGCTTTAAATATGTGCTTGTTAACCCAGTTACTTTGTTGTACAGAATAATTTAGGACTTTTCTATGTCTTCAGATGTGATTTATTGGTGTTCCTTTTCAAAGTGGGATCAAGGTGTTGTTTTTCTAGTACAATAAACATGGTATTGGAAAGTTGTTTGACTCTGAAAAAGTAATTAAATCCCAGTTAATTGCTTGTCAACAGGTAGCATCAACCTGACAAAGTATATTCTCTACTGTGCAGTGTAAACATCTTTGATAGAAGCAATTGCACTGCGGCAGTCCCCTTGAAGCCAATACTGAGCGTTTTTTTTAAAGGCAAAAGAACAATTGCCTTACGATTTGGCCACGCACCAGGTCTGCTACCTGGAGGCTCACAAATATTGAGGCACTGTAATGTGTAAATGGCAGCCTTATTTTGTGGCTTCACTCACTTTTGATACCTCAGTTGATTAGTGAGACTGCCTTCCCAGGAGGAAGTGGGCCACAGCCAGTGACCACAGAAGCTGCTTTCCCATTAGGGTACCCCTTTTTTGGGGGGGATCCTGTTTTTAGCAAAAAACCTGGTGGGCAAGTGGCTGCCATGCAAGGTAAGCATTTGTTTGTGTTTTTTTTTTTTTCACTACAGGTATACTTTAATCATTTTTAAAATTGTTGTAGCTGGATTACTGAAAAGATGCTACAGAGTATAAAAAAAGTTGTAAAAATATCTGAAGAGACTTGTATGTAAAAATGTCAATAAACCTTTTAGTTCAATTTTGTTTCCATTTTATTCAGTCTTTCTTTTCACATCTATGAGAGAAAATAATCTTTTAACAGTATTGCTTTTTGAAACTGCTGTTAAATTGAAATTATCTTCAGGAAAAAAATTGAATATGTTACGAAGTGCAAAATTAAAAATGACACATACAGTATGATGTAGTCTGTAAATAGCATTACTAAAGCAGTTCCATTATTTTTTCATTTTCCAATAATAGTGACCATGTTAATTTTGAAGTGAAATCTTGCAGCTGTGTTGCCCTGTGGGCAGGCTAGTCTTTAGGTTTTAAATAGCGTTTATAAAGGATGATTAAAGCTTAACTTCATCTAACACTTTTTAAGCAGCTACCCTCCTGTTTGTCTCAAGTAACTCCTGTTACTTTTTTCTGGACAGCTTGGTCTGCATTTAAATGTGAAAAAATATAAAGGAATGATGAATGAGAAATTAGTTATAATATTGGATACATTTGTTACAGAAATTAACCACCTGAATAAAAACTGACCACAATATCGTTTCTCCCAACCCCTCCAACTGCTACTTTTGCTTTAGTTTGGCACTGTTGCAAGAAATGGAAAAATAAGGCATCTTCTGACATTCTCAAAAGGTAAAACTGTCACAGGGGAATTGCGAAAAAAATTTGTGTATTGTGTTTAGCCATCTCATTACCTCGCTATAGCCGAAAGACAGCTACATCATGGCGTTCTAGGAGGGACTTCCATGGACTTCCTCCCAGAACCACGCCGCCCGTCCCCCCCCCCCAACCCCCCATTACCATGTGTTCAATCACAGCTGATCACATGTAAACAGACTTCCCGGTTAATGATAACCAGCAAAGCTGTCAGCACACGGGTTACACTAATAATCAGGGCACCGATCAGTGCAGCCTCATCAGTGCACATTGGTGAGGAAGAAAGAAAAATTACTTATTTGCAAAATGATATAGCAGCAACTAAGACCTTTTTTTTATTTATTTATTTTTCAAAATTTTTGGTGTTATTTTGTTGTTTACTTAAAAAATCCAGAGAAAGCTCTTTCTGTCTCAAAACAATATTAAGAATTAAATTTGGGTGCAGCGTTGCATGACCGCAACTCATTCAAGTCATTCAAAGTGTGATGGCACTGCATGCCAAAAATTGACCTGGGCAGGAAGGGGGTGAAAGTGCCCGGGATTGAAATGTATTATATTGCAGCTTACCAGTCCCTGGCTGTATAGGCAGCATTATTTTTTTACTAATAGGATTACCTGGTGACAATAGGAAAAAGCCTATCAATAACACTCTTCCGGTCTCTTTATGTCCCCATGACTCATTTCTCCACTGTATTTATCAGGGCATCCATGGTTATGACATAGGCTGACCTTCAAGCATGACTGCCTAGATACTTCTCTATTACATGATTGGTTGGACTGGATAGTCATTTTTCAACCAGATTAACTATGTGTAACGTGGTGGATGGTACTAGTGATTTACAAAATAAAAATAAGACTGACTGTGCTTTTTTATAAAGTTGTAGTGAGTGACGGGAAACTGCATTTGTGGGAGTTTAACCGTTTTTTTTCTGTACTTGCTGAAAACGTTCTTGGCCTCAAATGAATGCAGGAAGTGCATCTAAAGACTGGTAAGCTGCAATATATTACATTTGTTTTTGATGTGCTTATATGCTATTGACAGGTGCGATCATGTCAATTTTATTTTGCCCAAAGTTACAACTCAAAGTAAACCTTTCAGAAGTGTAGCATATACATGTAAATACATCATAGTAACTCAAACGGAACCAGGGATCTGGTTCACTGAACTCCTCTCCTATCTTGGTCTCATCAGACCACAGGACATGGTTCCAGTAATCCATGTCCTTAGTCTGCTTGTCTTCAGCAAACTGTTTGCGGGCTTTCTTGTGCATCATCTTTTTAAGAGGCTTCCTTCTGGGATGACAGCCATGCAGACCAATTTGATGCATTGTGCAGCGTATGGTCTGAGCACTGACAGGCTGACCCCCCAGCCATTCAACCTCTGCAATGCTGGCAACACTCTTACGTCTATTTCCCAAAGACAACCTCTGGATATGACGCTGAGCAAGTGCACTCAACTTGTTTGGTCGACAATGGCGAGGTCTGTTTTTGTTAAACCGCTATATGGTCTTGGCCACCATGCTTCAGCTCAGTTTCAGGGTCTTGGCAATCTTCTTATAGCCTAGACCATCTTTATGTAGAGTAACAATTTTTTTTTTTCAGATCCTCAGATTCTTTGCCATGAGGTGCCATGTTGAACTTCCAGTGACTAGTATGAGAAAGTGAGAGCGATAACACCAAATTTAACACACCTGCTTTGCATTCACACCTGAGACCTTGTAACACTAACGAGTCACATGACGGGGGGGGGGGGGGGATTAGCTAGTTGGACTAATTTTGACATTTTCCCTTAGGGGTGTATTTACTTTTGTTGCCAGCACTTTAGACATTGATGGCTGTGTTGAGTTATTTTGAGGGGACAGTAAATTTACACTGTTTATATAAGCTGTACACTCACTACTTTACATTGAAGCAAAGTGTCATTTCTTCAGTGTTGTCACATGAAAAGATATAATAGCGTATTTACAAAAATGTGAGGGATGTACTGACTTTTGTGAGATACTGTATATAAAAATAGCTTCCATTGCATCGAACTCAAGTGCCAATAATGGTGACTAATAAAAACACATTACACATAAAAGTCCCAGTAATAAAATATAGGTGCAACTGCCAAATAAGGTGCTCTAATTCTTCCACATTCCATACAGTGAGCAGTGTGTGTCTTATCGTGTGTATGACACCTCAGTGCTCACATGCATCTCACCTTAATGTTGTAGGGTAACAGCATTGAGTGCAGTTAATTCTCCTAGGGAATCCTTGTGCCTCCACTCAACTGGGGATCTCTCTCTGTAATGGACGCAGCCCTCGGGACTGGATGAGCAGCAATTTCTCCTTTATAAGTAATCCCAGGGTTCCACCTAGTCTCCTCCATAATGGTTTTACATGAATAAAAGGGAGCTCCAATGGTGTGATAAAGTTTCTCAAGCGGTATTTATTATAAAAACAGCATAATTTTACTCACATTAACATTTACTCGCATTGCTAATCGTGTTGGTAATGTGAGTAAAATGAGGTGTCATAGACACCGATCACGGTTATTCACTGTTTGGAATGCGGACGAATTAGAGCACCACATTTGGCAGTTGCACTGTTGCATTCATATTTTTAACACTGGGGCTTTTATGTGTAATCTATTTTTATTAGTCACCGTTATTGGCAATTGAGCTTATTGATGCTATAGTAGCTATTGTTATATTTTTATATATTTGTTTGCCAGTTTTCATGAATTACAGTGGGGCAAAAAAGTATTTAGTCAGCCACCAATTGTGCAAGTTTTCCCTCTTAAAAAGATGAGAGGCCTGTAATTGTCATCATAGGTATACCTCAACTATGAGAGACAAAATGTGGAAACAAATCCAGACCATCATATTGTCTGATTTTTGAAATAATTTATTTGCAAATTATGGTGGAAAATAAGTATTTTGTCAATATCAAAAGTTCATCTCAATACTTTGTTATATATCCTTTGTTGGCAATGACAGAGGTCAAACGTTTTCTGTAAGTCTTCACAAGGTTGTCACACACTGTTGCTGGTATGTTGGCCCATTCCTCCATGCAGATCTCCTCTAGAGCAGTGATGTTTTGGAGCTGTCACTGGGCAACACGGACTTTCAACTCCCTCCAAAGGTTTTCTATGGGGTTGAGATCTGGAGACTGGCTAGGCCACTCCAGGACCTTGAAATGCTTCTTACAAAGCCACTCCTTCGTTGCCCAGGCGGTGTGTTTGGGATCATTGTCATGCTGAAAGACCCAGCCACGTTTCATCTT
The DNA here is from genome assembly GCF_042186555.1 of Aquarana catesbeiana. NCBI lineage: Eukaryota > Metazoa > Chordata > Amphibia > Anura > Ranidae > Aquarana > Aquarana catesbeiana. The sequence continues at coordinate 467,463,833 of NC_133325.1, forward strand.
CAATGCCCTTGTTGATGGGAGGAGGTTTGCACTCAGAATCTCACAATACGTGGCCCCATTCATTCTTTCATGTACACGGATCAGTCGTCCTGTTCCCTTTGCAGAGAAACATTGCAAAGCATGATGTTGCCACCCCCATGCTTCACAGTAGGTATGGTGTTCTTTGGTTGCAACTCAGCATTCTCTCTCCTCCAAACAGGACGAGTTGTGTTTCTACCAAACAGTTCTACTTTGATTTCATCTGACCATATGACATTCTCCCAATCCTCTTCTGGATCATCCAAATGCTCTCTAGCAAACCTCAGACGGGCCCGGACATGTACGGGCTTAAGCAGGGGGACACGTCTGGCACTGCAGAATATGAGTCCCTGGCGGCGTAGTGTGTTACTGATGGTAGCTTTTGTTACATTGGTCCCAGCTCTCTGCAGGTCATTCACTAGGTCCCCCCGTGTGGTTCTGGGATTTTTGCTCACCGTTCTTGTGATCATTTTGACCCCACGGGGTGAGATCTTGCGTGGATCCCCAGATTGAGGGAGATTATCAGTGGTCTTGTATGTCTTCCATTTTCTAATTATTGCTCCCACAGTTGATTTCTTCACACCAAGCTGCTTGCCTATTGCAGATTCAGCCTTCCCAGCCTGGTGCAGGTCTACAATTTTGTTTCTGGAGTCCTTCGACAGCGCTTTGGTCTTCACCATAGTGGAGTTTGGAGTGTGACTGTTTGAGGTTGTGGACAGGTGTCTTTTATACTGATAACAAGTTCAAACAGGTGCCATTAATACAGGTAATGAGTGGAGGACAGAGAAGCCGCTTAAAGAAGAAGATACAGGTCTGTGAGATCCAGAAATCTTGCTTGTTTGTAGGTGACCAAATACTTATTTTCCACCATAATTTGCAAATAAATTCTTTCAAAAATCAATGTGATTGTCCGGATTTGTTTCCACATTTTGTCTCTCATAGTTGAGGTATACCTATGATGACAATTACAGGCCTCTCTCATCTTTTTAGGTGGGAGAACTTGCACAATTGGTGGCTGACTAAATACTTTTTTGACCCACTGTATGTGCACATCTAGTTATTGCAAAGGACTGTATATTTATTTCATTATTGACAGCGCAACATCACCTATCCTTTTAGGGCTAATTTACACTTGCTTCAAAACATGGCTTCGGACACACTTTGTTAAAGCTCTATGAATGCTAGTCAAAGCTCCTGTCACTAAATTAAAAAGGTTAGAGTACAGTCCTGTTTACGCCTGCTTTTGCTTGGGGCTTCGAGCGAGCTTTGCCATAGACTTCATGGAGGCTTTTAAGATGCTTGGAAGCACAATTAAAGCTACATGGGGTATGTATGCATATACATATATATATATATGTGTGTGTGTGTGTGTGTGTGTGTGTGTGTGTGTATAGATAGATAGATATAGATATGGATATATATATATATCCTTCTTTTTTTTTTTTTTTTTCAGTTCTCTATAATACTGAATACAGCATTTTATATAGCAGGTTACTGGGATCTATCCACTAGGACCATATTTTTTCATTTTTTGGGGGGGTTCCTCTGTTTTTACGTAAATTTTCTCTTTTTATTATATAATTAAGTTTCTCACATCATTGTTTATGGGTTTGGGGTATAGGAGAGGTCCATTTTTTTAAAAATAAGTTTACGTGCTAAATATAGGGACCTAGTCCCCATAATGTGCATCTCTTCTGGTAATACTCCTTTAGGGACTTTTCCCAAAAGTGCAAGTTTAAGGGTCCCTATCACTTCAGTAGAACATAATAAATTTTAAAGTTTGTTTTTTTGTTTTTTTTTTTTGTTTTTTTTTTTAAGCCTTCTTCCCAATACAATAAAGTTTAGGGCATCGCCAAAGCATATGGACAAGAGAACCATTAGACAAAGCACAACAAGGGCAAAGTGGTGGTATAGCTTTTGCCCAGGCATAAAGCTTTTGTGGGGTATGGGCCCTATGTAAAATAAGTTGTCAGCCTTTGGGATGGCGAGAGAGAGACCTCAGGTAACGCCTCCAATGATCGAGCCCACTCTCACTCGTCCAAAGATTCTATATCCCTTTCCCAACTAGTAAAACTATTTACCTGTATTCGGGTGCTATTTGTGATTTGTAAGACAGAATAGAGGTCTACTATTAACCCTTGTTTTGTACAAAATGTAGAAACTGCCTTAGATAAAATATTAGAGGGATTGTATTGCAACTAAAATTTACAAGTCTGACTTTGTAGTGCATGACGTATTTGAAGATATTGATAGAAATTTTTATTCAATAACTGATAGCGTTTAAGTATATATTAAGGTGATGAAACATCCCCTTCGTATAACTGATATAGAAATACTATACTGGCTTTCTCCCACTCTAGAAATTCAAGCAACTTATTTAATTCACATAGATAATAATTATCCCATATAGGTAAGTGTCCCGTATAGCCTTTATGCTGAGTAATAGTTTGTATTGCTTCCCTTAACCCTTTCATGCCTAAGCCTATTTCTGACATTTGTTGCTTGCACGTTAAAATCCAGATTTTCTGCTAGAAAATTACTTAGAACCCCCAAACATTATTTCTATCTATCTACACATTTTATATACATCTTCCTTTTTTTTTTTTTTTTTTTTTAGCAGAGTCCCTAGAGAATAAAATGGCGATCGTTGCAATATTTTATGTCACACGGTATTTGCGCAGCGTTCTTTCAAGCACAATTTTTTGGGAGAAAAGAATTTCTTGAACTAAAAGACTAAACAGTAAAGTTGGCCCAATATTTTTTTTTTGTGTAATGTGAAAGATGTCACGCCGAGTAAATAGATACCTAACATGTCTTGCTTTACTGTCTGTGATACTTTTTTTATTTGCACTAACATACAATTTTTCAGGACAGGTTAGTGCAAATAAAAAAAGTATCACGGACAGTACTCAATTTTCTCTGTCACAATTGCACTAATACGGCTACAATCAAATCAAGTATGTCTTGCTTTGAAATTGAGCACGCTTGTGGAATGGTGACAAACTACGATACCTAAAAAAAAATATCTCCATAGGCAACGCTTTAAAAAAAAAAAAAAAAACGGTTACCAGGTTAGAGGGGTTAGAGGAGGTCTGGTGCTAGAATTATTGCTCACATTCGTAGCGATACCTCACGTGTGATTTGAACACCGTTTACATATGTGGGTGCGACTTACTCATGCGTTTTCTTTGCTGCGCAAGCTCGTGGGGACAGGGGTGCTTTCAAAATTTTAAATCTTTTTTTTTTTTTTTTTTTTAACATTGTCTTTAAAAAAAAAAAAAAAATAATTTTTATTGCTGTCACAAGGGATGTAAACATCCCTTGTGACAGTCATTATTATTTTTTTTTTTTTCTATAAATCTCTTCATTGGTTTTTTTTTTTTTTTTTTTCATACTTAAATATACATTTCACAACTTCCATTTATCTGCTCTCTACGGAGCTTCCATAAAATTCCACTGACATTCATTTCATCAAACAAAAATAACATTTATACATTAATTTCTCCCCTTTATTCTTAGGATAAACCACACCAATCTTCATACCCGCTTTATCCTGAAGCCGTCATGGGGTTCTCTATCCAACTTGCCCACACAATTTCATATTTCTCCCCATATCCTCTATTACAATATGTCTCCCTATACAATAGCAAGTTGCTATTCACTAGATTTTTCCAATGTACCAACAAGGGGGCTTCCACCTTCTTCCAACTCAACACTATTGTTTTTCTTGCATAGGCCCACCTGTGTTCTCTTTCCTGTAGAGGTAATATTCTTCCCTACTAATCCTAATAGGCAGGTCTCTGCCTCTTGTTCCAAAGATACTGATGTTACTCTATAGCAATTTTAAGGACTTCCCTCCAAAATACCACTATCATCGGACAAGACCAAAATATGTGGATGAAATTTCCTGGAATGTCTGCACATCTCCAACAGTTTTGAGGGTTTGATGGGGAAATCTTATATAACTTATATGGTGTATAGTATCTCCTGTGTGTTATTTTAAGTTGTATTAGTTTGTCTCAGAGTGATACGAATATCTGAAATGGGAACCTCCATATCTCCTCCCAATTCTCTTCTACTAAATTTGGGACATTTCTTGTCCAACATTCGCATAATTTGCTTATGTCTGACAATGTAGTCCTTGATAGATAAGTATACAGAGTTGAAATTTGACTTCTTTTTGCTTCTTTTCCTTACCATTTGCTCTAAACCCAGCTCCATTAGTTGTGGGGTACTCTCAGGGAACTGAGCTAATAAAACATGGACAAGCTGCATATGACTGAAAATATAACTCCCAGGTATACTCCAACATTGCCTCATTTCTACAAATGAGGACAATTTTTCCCTATGTATTACTTGTGATAGTTTTTTAACCCCAAATTTAGTCCATATCCCTGGATCTTGAATGGAGTCTAGATGTGGCAACTCTGGGTTTCTCCACAGTGGAGTTTTTTTGGTGGTAAATTCATTTTCCAATATCCCTCTTTTACTACAGCAGCTTTCCATATTTTTACTGTTATCATTGAAGGGGTTAAATCCCGCCTAGATTTTAACCCCCTGTATAGCAATCTCTGAAGTGCCTCCACCGATTGGACCACCACTGCTGCTTCCAACATTGTGGCAGGATCAAACCCGTCGGGGTTCAGCCATCTCCCCACCGTCACCAACTGTGCAGCTAAATAATACTTAGAGGTCTGGGAAGGCCAATCCCCCCTGTATTGTCGATCGCATAAGTGTGCTTAATTTAATTCTAGCTGGTTTGTTTGCCCATATAAGTGCAGCTGTGCAAAAAAAACTTAGGCAACCATTGTGGAGAATTTCTAAACAAATACAAAAATTTAGGAAGAATCTTCATCTTTATTAAATTTATATGTTCTAATAGCGAGAGGGGCAACGCTTCCCATACCCTTTTTTTTTTTTTGTTTTGTTTTGTTTTGTTTTGTTTTTGTTCCTAAACTCCTGTATTACTGGATCCAAGTTCAACATTTGAAATTCTTCAAACTTTCGAGATATTATGATATATGAAAAAAATGCGCCGCGCCCAGGGGTGTAACTGAATAACTGTAAATCTAAGTACAAATCATAGATAATAAAGCGTGCAAATCAAATAGAGCCTAAAGCTCTGATCACTTACTAAGATCACCTGCTGTGTGAATCCTATGACCAAACACACTAAAAAATACTAGTGCAATAAAACACAAAGTGCAATGTGCATAGAAAAACGTAATAAGATAAATATACAATCCACAGTGATTAAAATATAATCATTCCTAATAAGGTGTATATGCTAAAAAATGTTACACATATGTAGATCCACTGTGATTAAAATGAAAAAGAAAAAAAATTAAATAAAACAATATATATATTCGTAAAACACAAACAGAGTAAATCAATCACATGCATGGGCGAATTGAAACTATAATCGCCTTAATAAAAGTGTTCAAATCACATCCGTGAAAGAATCTTCCAATCCAGTAACATAAAGTGACCAAGTTCAAATAAAAGTCAGTGTAATGGTGATGGTTCAAAGAAAAAGTTCCGGTTTTGAATCAAACGTGCCCAAAGAAAAACATGCTGTGAAGTGCCTTGGTGACCCCCAATGTGATTGCGCTCACCTTGGAGCGTGTGACACAGGTTTTAATTGTGTCAATACACGCTTTTGGAGCCACCCCTGGGCTCAGTATTAGGTACAGCTGATTCCCACACTAGATTCTTTATGGCTCCACTCACATCAGACCATATAAAAGAAAAAGGCTAATATAGTATAATACCGTAGGATACTTTTATTAAAATCACATCCAATCCCCACATGGGGTACTCACATTTATAAGGTGCTCATGTGCACCAAACATAACATAGGAAAAAACGGCTGTGCGGCGTGCTGCGGGGTGTGAGAGCTCCACAATCCAGCTCTGTGCTGATCGCTCCGTCCTGGCCCCTCCCCTACGCGTCTTCGACACAGGGAGTCACGTGTCTTCATCAGGGGGATATGATTGGACGGGCGCTCTACAGTTTAAATACCCTACCGGCGGCCATTTTGTGTAAGACCGCGGACATTAATATGCTGGGCTCCACTCCTCCTAGTGAATTTAAAGCCATTAACAGTGGCCATTTTGCGTGGGACCACAGACATGTATACAATGGGCTCCGCTTTGAATACTCACAGCACAAAAATAATGCATCTATACGAACTCCAAATATAACTATATCCTGTAATAAAATATCCTGTAATAAAAATACCCAGGACGGAGCTAGGAAGGGATTGGAAACTCACACCGCTCAGCATACCCTCAAACTCCATAAGAATATATACTGGGAAACAACTACCCGTATCATCATAATAAAAACAATAAAAAATCTTTAAAATAAAATTGGGTTTTAGGGCAAACAAAAAAAACAAAAAAAAACAAAAAAAAAAAAAAAAAAATTAGTTTTTAATGTTGATTTATATTCATATACCATGCGATTATGGCATTCAACTCGCAGATCATGCGATTAAAGGGCGTTTATCAGCTTGCCATAAAACCCATTTTTTTTTTTTTTTTGTTTTTTTTTTTTTGTTTGCCCTAAAACCCAATTTTATTTTAAAGATTTTTTATTGTTTTTATTATGATGATACGGGTAGTTGTTTCCCAGTATATATTCTTATGGAGTTTATCTAAAGGGTAGGTTATACATTTATACATTTAATCACCATGTCTGCACTATGCCTGCATATTAATCATCATTACAGTCATTTCCATGTTTACTAGTATTTACTTAGTTTGAGGGTATGTTTTCTAAGTAATTTTTGAGATTTTTAAGGTATCTACACACCATGCGATTATATACACCTAGTTGTAAGTTGTGCGATCGATGGTCACACACGAACTTGACCTTAGACTTAATCAAATCAGCTCCTTTTCGTTTGTTTTTAATTAATTATTGATGTTTTATATTATATTTCACACCATGCGATTAAATATTATTTAGTCGCATGTTGTGCGATTGTGGGGCATGTATAAACCTGACCTAGGTTTTAAAATTAGTTTTCTATGTTGATCTATATTCATATACCATGCGATTATGACATTCAACTCGCAGATCATGCGATTAAAGGGCGTTTATCAGCTTGCCATAAAACCCAATTTTTTTAGTTTGCCCTAAAACCCAATTTTATTTTATTAAAGATTTTTTTATTGTTTTTATTATGATGATACGGGTAGTTGTTTCCCAGCATATATTCTTATGGAGTTTATCTAAAGGGTAGGTTATACATTTAATCACCATGTCTGCACTATGCCTGCATATTATTTATTAATCATCATTACAGTCATTTCCATGTTTACTAGTATTTATTTAGTTTGAGGGTATGCTGAGCGGTGTGAGTTTCCAATCCCTTCCTAGCTCCGTCCTGGGTATTTTTATTACAGGATATTTTTATTACAGGATATAGTTATATTTGGAGTTCGTATAGATGCATTATTTTTGTGCTGTGAGTATTCAAAGCGGAGCCCATTGTATACATGTCTGTGGTCCCACGCAAAATGGCCACTGTTAATGGCTTTAAATTCACTAGGAGGAGTGGAGCCCAGCATATTAATGTCCGCGGTCTTACGCAAAATGGCCGCCGGTAGGGTATTTAAACTGTAGAGCGCCCGTCCAATCATATCCCCCTGATGAAGACACGTGACTCCCTGTGTCGAAGACGCGTAGGGGAGGGGCCAGGACGGAGCGATCAGCACAGAGCTGGGTTGTGGAGCTCTCACACCCCGCAGCACGCCGCACAACCGTTTTTTCCTATGTTATGTTTGGTGCACATGAGCACCTTATAAATGTGAGTACCCCATGTGGGGATTGGATGTGATTTTAATAAAAGTATCCTACGGTATTATACTATATTAGCCTTTTTCTTTTATATGGTCTGATGTGAGTGGAGCCATAAAGAATCTAGTGTGGGAATCAGCTGTACCTAATACTGAGCCCAGGGGTGGCTCCAAAAGCGTGTATTGACACAATTAAAACCTGTGTCACACGCTCCAAGGTGAGCGCAATCACATTGGGGGTCACCAAGGCACTTCACAGCATGTTTTTCTTTGGGCACGTTTGATTCAAAACCGGAACTTTTTCTTTGAACCATCACCATTACACTGACTTTTATTTGAACTTGGTCACTTTATGTTACTGGATTGGAAGATTCTTTCACGGATGTGATTTGAACACTTTTATTAAGGCGATTATAGTTTCAATTCGCCCATGCATGTGATTGATTTACTCTGTTTGTGTTTTACGAATATATATATTGTTTTATTTAATTTTTTTTCTTTTTCATTTTAATCACAGTGGATCTACATATGTGTAACATTTTTTAGCATATACACCTTATTAGGAATGATTATATTTTAATCACTGTGGATTGTATATTTATCTTATTACGTTTTTCTATGCACATTGCACTTTGTGTTTTATTGCACTAGTATTTTTTAGTGTGTTTGGTCATAGGATTCACACAGCAGGTGATCTTAGTAAGTGATCAGAGCTTTAGGACTCACACAGCAGGTGATCTTAGTAAGTGATCAGAGCTTTAGGCTCTATTTGATTTGCACGCTTTATTATCTATGATTTGTACTTAGATTTACAGTTATTCAGTTACACCCCTGGGCGCGGCGCATTTTTTTCATATATCATTTATCGCACGGTCATGAATACGTGATCTGCGCCTGCAGCCGGGTAGCTGTTTGGTTGAATTTCCATTAAGGCACTGGATAATTGTGGCTCGCAGGATTTTTTTCTATAATTTCGAGATATTATGCCAAGGTACTTAAATTCCGTTACCCATTTTGGTGGTAGATTTGGAGCAGCGGTATCCTGTGCTCCTTGGTCAATGTGAAATAATAGAGACTTTTACCCCAATTTACTTTTAAGCCCTGTAAATAGTGAAAAAATATCTAATAATTCTAAGGGTTCGTCCAGAGATGGACCTGCATCTCTCAAAAATAAGAGCATGTCATCGGCATACAGGGCTACCCTCTCCTCCAGCCCCCCCACTCGGAGTCCTTGAATATTTGGGGAAGTCCTAAAAGCCTCTGCCACTGGCTCTATTGCTATCGCAAAGAGTGCCGGAGAGAGGGGGCAACCCTGCCTTGTGCCTCTGTATAGCTGAAAAAAAGATGATAGCTTTCCTCCCAGCTTAACCGCTGACATGAGATTCCTATATATTATTTGTATCCATTTAATGAATGCTAATGGGAATCCCACCCTTCTGAGTATTTCCCATAAAAAATGCCATTCGATCGTATCGAAGGCCTTCTCTGTCTAGGGAGGCCACCATCCTAGATCCTTCCTGGATGTGGTGGGTATGTATATTTGTATATAACCTGCGTAGATTAAAGTTTTCAAAGATGTCAGCCTTTTCCTGCAGAAGGTGGTTTTCAGATATTGGCACTCTGAGTGTAAGAACACCAAAGAAATCTCAGCTGAATACAGCAGGGAAGAATGCAAATCTTTAGATGCCCTGGTTGCCCTTCTGCAGGAAAATCCTGACTTCGACTCTGATACTGAACCCTCTACTCAGCTCCAAACCAATCCGCGTAGATCCAATCTACAAATCAGATCCCTTAAAATGCCTCCACTTTCGAAGCACAAGTGGATTAACCTGTTCCTTGAACAGGTTAAAAAAGATCTAGCTAAAGTGCACTGGCAAGGGAGAGGGATAGGCAGTCTAACTAAAGAAGAGAGGAGGGCCTGTAGGGAATTGGAGGACGCTACCGATATCATCATAAAAAGTAGTGACAAGGGGGGGCAATACTGTTCTACTCTCACAGACCATGTATGAGGGAGGAACATTGTGCCTCCTACAGGATGAAACTACATACCAGAGGCTTCCATAAAATCCCTTTCGAGAGATTGTAGTAGACTTTGAGCATGGCTTTGGAAGAACATCTTATCACATGTAAAGAATTTGACTACTTGACCGTTCATGAATTTAATATCCCAATGTTTTATACGATCCTGAAGCTTCATAAATCTATGACTAATCCACCAGGAAGGCCGATTGTATCGGCCATAAAAGGCCCGCTAGAAAGGATTGGAAAATACGTAGAAACATTGATAAAAGAACTGGAGCAAGAACTCTTATCTTTTGTCCAGGACACACGCAATGTTCTATGCGATCTTGAGAATTTCTCTTTTCCACCAGGGGCCCTACTCGTGGGGATTGACGTTGAATCATTATACACCTCAATCCTGCATGGGTGGGGCCTCAAAGCAGTCTACCATTTTCTTGAATGCAAATTCCCTTCACTTGCTTCACAGAATGAGTTTATTGTGGACATGCTGAAGTTCATGCTTGAACATAACTGTTTTCAGTTTTTGGGCATCAATTAGCCGCAGATTAGAGGTACTGCGATGGGGGCCCCTTGGGCTCCCTCCTATGCATGCCTGCATCTGGGACTATGGGAGGAGGACCTAGTCTACCCCTCGTCGATGTACCTCAGCCACTGTTACCTGTGCCTGATGTACATTGATGACGTGTTCATGGTCTGGGGGGGACACCCCAAGACTTGGCTCTATTAATTGAGGAACTGAATAGCAACAATAGAAACATCCGGCTGACCTTTTCTTATGACCTGGCGGCTTTGCCCTTCTTGGATCTCACTAATATATGTGAAGGATGACAAATTAAAGACAAAGACATTCAGGAAAGGAACCGCGGTGAACACGCTACCGCTAGCCTCAAGTCATCACCCAAAGTCGCTCATACAGGGGATCCCAGTCGGACAGTTCCTCCGTATCAGGAGAAACTGTTCAGACATGGATGACTATAAGAATGAAACACATGAACTATATGGGAGGTTCCGAGATAAGGGCATTCCCATGCCTCTATCAGAAGGGCAAAAAAAAGGCCTTTCAAACTGATAGGAGGGAACTTCTGGCTGACAATGAAGCGAAAACTCGAGAAATTACCAAATCAACACCAATAAGGATAATCACCAGATATGGAGCACAGTGGGAGCAGATAAAAAATATTTTGAGCCATCATTGGCATATTTTAGATGAGGCTCCTATTCTTGGTGACTTTGTTGGAGATAGACCTTTGCTGACGGCCAGAAGAGCCTCTAACTTAAAGGACAAGTTGGTCCACTCTGAGTAACACAGACCTAAAAAACACAATTGGCTCACTGACCTCCCACCACTAAAAGGCATGTATCCATGTGGCAGATGTAATATCTGCAAGTATGTGGACAAAACAGACATGTTCACCGACTCTGATAGCAGTAAACACTATAAGATTAATAATTTTATTAACTGCTCCACAGATCGTGTTATATATGTTAACTTGCCCATGTGGATTGATCTATGTAGGCAAGACAAAACGACAGCTCAGAATACAAGTTGGTGAACATGTCCAAAGTATAATCAATAAGAATGATAAACGTCCAATTTAATCACATTTCCTGAAAGTTCATGGAGGGAAACCAACTGGCCTTAAATGTAAAAGAATCTATAGGTTCAACCTACCCCCAAGAAGGGGGGACTTTGACAGGATACTGTACCAGAAAGAGAAAATGTGGATCTTCAATTTAAAAAGTATGCAACCCGCAGGGTTGAACAAGGAGTATAATTTATCAGTATTTCTAGAACAGTAATGAGCCTGATATGGTATGCTCAGGGTTCAGGGTTCTTTTGATGTTTGCACTATTCCTTTAAGTGATGATCCGGGTGTAGTGTTATCTTAAAATACCCCCCAGATCTAGGAACATGCCTTTTGTTCTTCTCTTCCTTTCCTTCTCCCTCTTTACTATTATCTTTTGAGATATTTATCTACTGAACTTCTGCCTCTTGCATTTTGCGGTCTGTATTTCGTCTTTTCGTTTTTTCTTCTTTGTCTTTTGTCTTTTTTTGGTTCTGTTTTACCTTATTCTATTCGAGTCTATTTATCTATTTTTGTTATTTGACTGCCAACCTAGTGTTTTTTTTGTTTTTTGTTTTCTGTTTTTGTTTTTTATCTACTAACAATAATTATGGTATGCGATACTAAAATCGTTGCTTTGCTATGTCCAAAACAGATCTAACAATTAGTCTATTATCTATGTGTAAAAGTCTGGCAATGGGTGATCACCTTGGGTGAAAGTTATGTTTGCACTATGTGAGAATGAACGTTGAATTAGCTGCAGTATAATCAAGGTGTCTGTACTAGTTACAAATTATCTAATTAAGTCTATTGATACTTAAGGACACCCTGTGAGCTATTGCGCATGCTCTGAGGAAGCTTGGTTACAAGCAAAACATGTGAGCAAGACACCACCATGTCTTCTGTGGTCTGAGCACCGGTCTGTCTGCCTATACAGCGAACCCTACTCAACCATTCGGAGTCCTTGTCAGAATACATCTCCAGTCCTCAGAGGGGTAAATCGGGATTGGACAGCTCTGCAGTGCTTGTATGGTGTGTGGACACACCTGTGATACTACTACAAGGCAATCCATTTGGAGAAATATCTGGAGAGATACACAGTTCACTCATGTAGCAAAGACTCTTGTCAGGAATCATTCTGATAATCTCATCTTTATATTCCACCTTTGAAGTGACTGGACCACACATACGGACTTGAAATAAAAGGAAAGCAAGACACAGAACAAGACGTCAAAATGGTGAGCTGTATCAGCCCCCCCCCCCCTAAATCTAAGGGGAAGTCTTTTCAGAGTCTAAACCGCTTTGTTTCCTTGACTGTTGTCACCTATATACTCACCCATTTGTGATTCAAATCCATATATATGACAAGTATACAATAAGTGTTTCTTTGCTGCTCTTTTATGTGCCTCTCTCATTGAGTCCGAAAGGGCCCCTTTCGATAGGCCACTTGTGAATACTTCTATAAGTTTTGGGGCTATTAAAGCTCCATATTTTCTATAGAATTCCACCGGAATTCCGTCTGGACCTGTGACAGTAATAGGTAGTGACAGGTACTCTTTATGGTGGGATCAGGAGTCTAAAAGACCCCAAATCCCTCCTTTGCACTTCAAAGTATTCAGATTGCCAAAAACGGTGATTCTGAATACTGTCTTTTTTTTTTTGTTTTTAAACGGCGCCTTTGGCAACTGAGTAAACCAGAAGTGATGTCACTTCCATGTTTACACATAGGAGACTAGATCGAAGCCATTTTTGGCTTCGTCTCTAGCCAGCGGAAGTTGCTCGGGTCTCCTGGTGGGACAGGAGGCCCGGGAAGAGCGGCGGAAGGGGGGACATCCCCTCTCGTCCCTTTGGGATAACAGCCGAGTGGCTTTTAGCCGCCTCGGTTGTTATTACTAAAGAGCCAACCACCCGCTGTAACAAAACCCGCTCTAACAAAACGGTGCCGGCGTGCAGCTGCAGGCATTACCCCAGTATAACCCCAGAAAGCAGTGACTGCAAATGTGCGTACGGTCGGCGCTAAAGGGATAATCTATGAAATTAATGAGAAGCAGGAAATGTTCTTTTATTATGGAATTAATGAGCCGCTACTGATTAGACTAGGGGAGACCTAAGTTGAGATAGTATAATTTTCTGTATGGGATCCTGCATATCTACCTCCCAACCATCTACCTCCTTCCAACCATACCAGTGTTGTAATTGCGATGAGATAAAGTATAGTCTTACGTTGGGTATCACTATTCCCTCACTATTTTCGGCAGTGGCAATATTTTCTTGGTCTTAAATACAGTGTCATATATATTGCATAATTGCTCTATATGTTTAACAGTTGGGGCATTCACACCATTTTCACCAAATTTGCTCTCCCTATTACAGTTAATGGAAATTTACTCCATGTTTTACCTACATGCCGAAATTTGACCATCGGAGGAACCGAATTCATGCCTTTATATTCAGTAACAGGGGGATGTTACTATTTTCCCACTTTCTCTTTGCAATGTAACCTGAACAAGTAGATAGAAAACCCCAGGTTTCCTCTCACTATTTTGCCACCTTGCAGAAGCCTCACAAACATTATCACGCTCATAATGCACTTTCTTTGTCATTCCTCTTTCTCACTGCTGGTATCTTTCATTTCTGCACAGGATTTCTTCTGGTGCTTTGTAATAACAGGATGTCCACACACTTAGGCAATGTCTGGACTTTATTTGGTCCAGCTTTCTGGAATTTTCTGGAGAAAAAAAAAAAAAATTTTATTCTTGGTCAGTTTCTTTGAAGTCTAACTCCCAGGTTTCATGGAGTCCAAACAAGCTGACCCAAACAATTTCCATTAATAGGAAATGTGCTGGCTGTTAGCGCTGTATAAACTGTATGTATCAGCTATATACAGTATATAGCATTCTGTTCCAGGAGCAGTATGGGGATTTCCCGGAACAAAATCAAGTGGGGCTAAGCACTTTTTTTTTTTTTTTTTTAATGCTTGGTTAAAGCATTAAAAGGGATTTGAAACTTTGGACACTTTAACTAGTTTACGACCAGCCGCAGCAGTTATCCCTTTCATGACTAAGCCTATTTTTGAAATTTGGTGTTTACAAGTTAAAATCCGTATTTTTTGCTAGAAAATTACTTAGAACCCCCAAACATTATGTATATTTTTTTAGCAGAGAATCTAGAGAATAAAATGGAGATTGTTGCAATATTTTATATCACACGGTATTTGTGCAGCGGTGTTTTAAACGCAAATTTTTGGAAAAGGGACACTTTCATGAATTTTAAAAAATCCAAACAGTAAAGTTACCCCAATTTTTTTGTATAATGTGAAAAATGTTGTTACGCCGAGTAAATAGATACCAAACATGTCACGCTTTATAATTGCACACACTCGTGGAATGGCGACAAACTACGGTACCTAAGAATTTCCATATGCGACGCTTTAAATTTTTTTTACGGTTACCAGGTTAGAGTTACAGAGGAGGTCTAGTGCTAGAATTATTGCTCTCACTCTGACGATCGCGGCGATACCTCACGTGTGATTTGAACATCGTTTACATATGCGTGCGCGACTTCCGTATGCGTTTTCTTTGCTGCGCGAGCTCGCAGGGACGGGGGCGCTTTTAAAAAAAAATTTTTTTTTTCTTATTTATTTTTAAATTCATAAATTGTGTTTAAAAAAAAAAAAAAATGTTTTGATGACTTTTATTGCTGTTACAAGGAATGTAAACATCCCTTGTGACAGTAATAGGTGACAGGTACTCTTTATGGAGCGATCGGGGGTCTAAAAGACCCCCCATCCCTCCTTTACACTTCAAAGTATTCAGATCACCGAAAACAGCGATTCTGAATACTGTGTATCATTTTAAAAACGGAGCCATTGACAGCTGAGTAAACGGGAAGTGACGTCATGACGTCGCTTCCGCGTTTACAATTTGAAGACTAGAACGAAGCTGCCCACGGCTTCATTCCAGCCCGCCCCCAGCCGCCGGAGGCATCGGATTGGTCACCGAGCCTCTGGATCGACCGGGAGGCCCGGTAAGAGCGGCGGGAGGGGGGATGTCCCCTCCCGCTGCTCCGGTATAACAGCCGAGCGGCTTTTAGCCGCATCGGTTGTTATACACGGATAGCCAATCGCCAGGTCTAAACAACGGTACCGGGATGATGCCCGCAGCTGAGGGCATCATCCCGGTATAACCCCCGAAAGCCGAGTACGCACATCTGCGTACGGTCAGCGGGAAGGGGTTATACTGTGGCAGGTTTTCTCCCCTGGGCGAGCCATCGTAGCTGTATGTCAGGCGCACACCCACGGCGATCAGATTCATTTCAGAACCAATTAGTCTCCATGCCCAGGCCAATGATTTTTTTGCCTGGACATGGTGATCGGTTCTGGCGAATGGGAGCTTGTCCTGTCTGAATTGTAAACACAGGCAAGGGAAGTGATGTCATCTCCCCTCGTGGAATCCTTTTCGGTTCCGGAGAGAGGACATCCAAACGTGAATTGCACCAACACTACACTGACACGTTGAAACTGAAAGTTTTAAAAACGGCCCTTTTTTCGGGAGCAGTGATTTTAATGATTATTTTGTACCGGGGGGGTGTCTATAGTATGCCTGTAAAGGGGCGCATGTTTCCCGTGTTTAGAACAGTCTGACAGCAAAATTACATTCTAAAGGAAAAAAGTCATGTAAAACTATCGCTAGCGCCGGCTATAATTAATTGTCGGTCCGGCAATACACATAACAGTTCATTGATAAAAACGGCATGAAATTTCCCCACAGGGGAACCCCAAACCAAAAAAAAAAGCGTGGGGGTCCCCCTAAATTCCATACCAGGCCCTTCAGGTCTGGTATGGATATTAAGGAGAACCCCACACCAAGTTTTTTTATAAAAATGGCATGGGGGTCCCCCTCAAATGCCATACAAGAAGGGTCTGGTATGGATTTTAAGGGTAAACCCGCGCCAAAATTTTTTTTAAAAAATGGTGTGGAGTGTCCCCCTGAACCGTACCAGGCCACATGCCCTCAACATTGGGAGGGTGCTTTGGGGTAGCCCCCCAAAGCACCTTGTCCCCATGTTGATGGGGAGAAGGGCCTCATCCCCACAACCTTTGCCTGGTGGTTGTGGGGGTCTGTGGGCGGGGGGCTTATCGGAATCTGGAAGTCCTTTATTAATTTCTTCTTCTTCCATATTCTTTCTTCTGGTCTTCCTTCAGTATTCTTCTTCTTCTTCCTGCATCTTCTTCCTTCTCCACCTTCTTTCTCCATCTTCTTCTTCCTCCGGCTTCTTCTCCGCTCCGTCTGCACGATCCGCCTCAGTGGGAGTCTTACGCCATGTGATGCTTCGGCTCTTCTGACACTCCTTATATAACGGAGGGCGGGGCCACCCGGTGACAGCAAAATGACATTTCTAAAGGAAAAAAGTCATGTAAAACTATTATCGCTACTATCACTACTAACTACTGTAAAACTACTATTGCTAGCGCCGGCTATAATGAATTGTCGGTCCAGCAATAAACATAAAAGTTCATTAATAAAAACGGCATGGGATTCCCCCACGGGAACCCTGAACCAAAATTAAAAAAAAAAAATGCGTGGGGGTCCCCCTAAATTCCATACCAGGCCCTTCAGGTCTGGTATGGATATTAAGGGGAACCCTGCGCCAAAATTTTTTTTTTAAATGGCGTGGGGGTCCCCCTCAAAATCCATAACAGACCTGATTTTAAGGTGAACCCAGCGCCAAAATTTTAAATAAAGGCGTGGGGTCCCCCCAAAAATCCATACCAGACCCTTATCTGAGCACGCAACCTGGCAGGCCGTAGGAAAAGAGGGGGGAACGAGAGAGCGGCCCCCCTCCTGAACCGTACCAGGCCACATGCCCTCAACATTGGGAGGGTGCTTTGGGGTTGCCCCACAAAGGGGGGGTCACCCGTTTACTTAACCGGGTGACACCGCCCCCCTCTGACAACACGGGAAAAGCCACAGGGAAGTCCCCGTAAAGTTTTTTTTTTTACACTTTTTTGGTGAAATGGTAGGGGTACATTTGTACCCCATTACCAATTCACACAGGGGGGCTGGGATCTGGGGGTCCCCTTGTTAAAGGGGGCTTCCATATTCCAATAAGCCCCCCACCCATAGACCCCCACAACCACCAGGCAAGGGTTGTGGGGATGAGGCCTTTCTCCCCATCAACATGGGGACAAGGTGCTTTGGGGGGCTACCCCAAAGCACCCTCCCAATGTTGAGGGCATGTGGCCTGGTACGGTTCAGGAGGGGGGGTGCTCTCTCGTCCCCCCTCTTTTCCTACGGCTTGCCAGGTTGCGTGCTTGGATAAAGGTCTGGTATGGATTTTTGGGGGGACCCCCACGCCATTTTTAAAAAAAATTTTGGCGTGGGGTTCCCCTTAGTATCCATACCAGACCTGAAGGGCCTGGTATGGAATTTAGGGGAACCCCCACGCATATTTTTTTTTTTTTTTTTTTTGGTTCGGAGTTCCCCTGTGGGGAAATTTTCATGCCATTTTTATCAATGAACTCTTATGTGTATTGCTGGACCGACAATTCATTATAGCTAGCGATAGTAGTTTTAAATGACTTTTTTTCCTTTTAGAATTGTCATTTTGCTGTCAGACTGTTCTTAACACGGGAAACATGCGCCCCTTTACAGGCATACTATAGACACCCCCCAGGTACGAAATTTAAAGCAATATTACACTTTTATTGTTTCACTTTAAGCATTATTAAAATCACTGTTCCCGAAAAAACGTCCGTTTTTAAAACTTCTTTTTGCATTGATACATGTCCCCTGGGGCAGGAGCCAGGTCCCCAAACACTTTTTATGACAATAACTTGCATATAAGCCTTTAAAATGAGCACTTTTGATCATTCATGTTCGTGTCCCATAGACTTTAACGGTGTTCGCGCGTTCGAACAAATTTTTTGCCTGTTCGCATGTTCTGGATGCGAACCGGGGGGTGTTCGGCTCATCCCTACCCACCACTTCTGCAGTGCCCGTACTTCCCCCATTCACTGGACAATCCGGAATTCAGGTGGAAACAGTTGATTTTACGTCACTTGATTTTTATTCGCTGTTTTTCATGGAAGATCTCTATAGATCTATTGTGGACCAAACCAATTTGTATGCTGGTCAATTCATCGCTGCTAATCCCCAGTTCACCCTTGCCAGAGATTGGAAACCTATTACGGTTTCTGAATTTAAGACCTTTCTGGGCCTATCCCTCCTCATGCACATTACTAAAAAGAGTGAGTGGCAGTCATATTGGTTCACT
The DNA here is from genome assembly GCF_042186555.1 of Aquarana catesbeiana. NCBI lineage: Eukaryota > Metazoa > Chordata > Amphibia > Anura > Ranidae > Aquarana > Aquarana catesbeiana. Next base: position 467,482,518 of record NC_133325.1, read on the forward strand.
GACCCAATTCATCATATGCCTGTGTTCTCTGCTTCCATGACCAGGACGCGATACGAGCAGATCTTGTGATTCATGTATTTCAATGATGATGAACTCTGTCGTCCTCGGGGGGACTCTGGATACGATCAGCTTCACAAATTTCGGCCCCTAGTCAACCACTTCAACCAACAGTTTGCAGCCTTCTTTATTCCTGATCAAGTTGTCTGCGTTGAAGAGTCCCTGATTAAATTTTCTGGCCGCTTATCTTTCAAACAGTATCTTCCCAGCAAGCGTGCCAGATATGGGATCAAGATGTATAAGCTCTGTGACAGGGTCACAGGCTATACATATAGTTTTATGAAGAGATAGTCACGTGAAGCCCGAGAACTGCCCAGACTACATAGGGAGCTCTGGCAAGATTGTTTGGGACTTTTAGTCACCTTTTTGATTGTGGAATTGGTGCATGTAGCACCATGCGATCTAATCGGCGGGGCTTCCCACAACAGCCTGTAGAATCCCGACTTAGACAGGGGGAGAGAGCCTGCTTGAAATGTAATAATTTGCTTGCAGTGAAGTGGAGGGATACACTGAATATTTTCGTTCTGTCCTCCATTCACGCAGCTACCACAGTCGAAATTCCAACAGAAACTGGTGTTCTGAAGCCCCTCTGTGTCCACAAATATAACTTTAACATGGGAGGGATGGACTTCAACGATCAGATGTTGGTGCCGTACTTAATTGCCCGTAAGGCCAGATGCTGTTATAAAAAAAGTGTCTATATTTATTCCAATTGGCTCTGCTAATCGCTTATGTGCTATACAAAGCGTCAGGATGAACTGGATCCTTCCTAAAATTCCAGGAATAGATCATCACGGCCCTTTTGTTTCCAGATGGTGCTGTGCCCCACCTTCCCAACGCAAATGCAATGAGTAGGCTGCATGAGAGGCATTTTCCGTATGTCCTCCCTGATACCCCTGCCTAAAGAAGATGTAGGTGCTGCAGAAAATGCGGATTTAGGCATGACACACTTTTATTGTCCCTCCTGTTCTGACCAAGCTGGTCTCTGCATCTGTGAATGTTTCCAACGCTACCACACACTAGTGGAGCATTAGCGTAGGGTACAGCACTGCACAGTCTTAGGGCACACATGCACAGGGTCTCGAAAGATGAGATGGCCATCACATTTTGAGAGACCCTAATCTGGAACATTTACAGTTACAGCTTACAGTTTATATAAAAGTGCAAAAAAAAAAAAAAAGCAAAAAATCATTTTGTTTTTCTTCTCTCTATTGTGCGCATTCTCTCTCTCATTTTCTCTCTCTCTCTCTCCCTCTCTCTCTCTCGTTCTCCCTCTCTCTCTCTCTCTCTCTTTCTCTCGTTCTCTCTCTCTCGCTCGTTCTCTCTCTCTCGCTCTCTCTCTCGCTCTCTCTCTCGCTCTCTCTTGTTCTCTCTCTCTCTCGCTCTCTCTCTTGTTCTCTCTCTCTCTCGCTCTCTCTCTTGTTCTCTCTCTCTCTTGTTCTCTCTCTCTCTCTCTCGTTCCCTCTCTCTCTCTCTCGTTCCCTCTCTCTCTCTCTCGTTCTCTCTCTCTCTCTCTCGTTCTCTCTCTCTCGTTCTCTCTCTCTTGTTCTCTCTGTCTTTCTCTCTCTCTCTCTCTCTCTCTCTCTCTCTCGCTCTTTCTTTCTCTCTCTCTCTCTCGCTCTTTCTCTCTCTCTCTCTCTCTCTCGCTCTTTCTTTCTCTCTCGCTCTTTCTTTCTCTCTCTCTCTCTCTCTCTCTCTCTCGCTCTTTCTTTCTCTCTCTCTCTCTCGTTTTTTCTCTCTCTCGTGCTCTTTCTCTCGTGTGCTCTCTTGTTACTGTATTTTATAACTGTAATATTTTATTTTTACTGTTTTATTGTATTTGCTTTGCAGCTATGGTATATCTTACTGTTATACTGTAATGTTACTTTTGTTTTATTGTTAACCATTATTTGCTTTGCAGGTACGCCATGCAGCTGCAGCATGGGTTTATTTATTCTGACAGCAACAGCGTTTGCTCCCACGATACATAAAGCCGTGACTCCAGCACTGTAGGAGGTGATTTCACCACCACAGTTAAAAAAGAGCATATATGCAGAAGCAGGGGTGGAAGGGTGATTAACATTAGAGGGCAGATTGCCCCCATGCTTCAGCATATATTGTTTACTGATTGCCCATCATTAGAAGTAGGTGGAGGCAGGGCGGTATTCTAATGGTGGGCATACCTATCAATCTTTTTTTCGTTCAGCCCATGAAAAAAAGAACATTACAATATATGCCCACCAAGGACCAGCAACGTACTGATATGAGGCTGGACTTTGAGTGGTTATACCAGAATGATGCCTGCAGGTTTAGGTATCATCTTGGTATCATTCTTTTCAGCCAGCGTTCGACTTTCATGTAAATGCAATCCTAGTGGCTAATTAGCCTCTAGACGGCTTTTACAAGCAGTGGGAGGGAGTATTACTCCCCTCCCCCCAACATCTTCCATGGTTTTCTCAGGCTCTCCTGTCCTACCAGGGAACCTGAGAATGCAGCCAGTGGTTCTGCCAGCTGACTATAGAGCTGATCGGAGACCAGAAGGGCTCCAATAATCTCTATGGCCTAAAAAAACGGAAGCTACAAGCATTTCATGACTTAGGATTCACTGGATATAAACCGCACCGTTGATAAATTGGGAAAGCATTTTATCACACCGTTCTTGGTGTGATCAGATGCTTTGAGGGCAGAGGAGAGATCTAGTGTTTAATAGACCCCAATTTTTGCAAAAAAGAGTACCTGTCACTACCTATTGCTATCATAGAGGATATTTACATTCCCTGAGATAAGAAAAAAATTATTTAGAAAAAAAAAATGAATTGAACAGTGTAAAAAATCAAAATAAATAATAAAAGCACCCCTGTCCCCCCGTGCTCGCTCGCAAAGGCGAACGCAAGCGTCTGTCTCGTGTCGTATGTTAAAAACAATTGCACCGTGCATGTGAGGTATCGCCGTTAACGTCAGATCTAGGGCATTAATTTTAGCATTTTTCAAAGCCTTTACAGGTTACCACTGTAAATCTAAAATGGTAACCTGTAAAGGCTTTGAAAAATGTATGTCGTTTGTCATGGCTGCACGTTTGTGCTCAATTTGAAAGCATGTCGTGTTTGGCAACCATGTATTCAGCATAAGATCATCTTTTTTATTTCATCAAAGATTCAGGCAATATAGTGCGTGAAGCGCCACCCCCGCAGGAGCCGCCGGCGATGGGGCCCTTACGTGGGAGTACTCACTAAAGTACACAAGATGGTGGCTGGAAGTCTCTCACCACTGATGACTGATTCTAATCCTGAAAGATTCCTCTGTGGCTGGTGAAAGGGTCCGGGTCCTTCCTCTTGAGCCAGCTCTCTGCAGCTTTAGCAGGTAGCTGGAACACGTGATCACTGGGAGCAACTGGAACGCACTGGAATGCACAGTCTCTCCTCCTTCACTGCATTAAGTAGTGTTCAGCAAAAGCAGCAGCCTACAGCCTGGTCCCTGCACACAGTTTTGCATGTGATTCAGGTGCAACACACTTTTGCTGGAAGAACAGATCCTCTGGCAACAGCATGTGGTCAACAGGTCACAACAACAGTCCTGTGGATTCTTGCAGCCCCGAGCACTGTACCTTCAGCTGTAGCAACAGCCAGTCGGGGCACAGTCCAGTTCCCTCTCTCCCTGTAGCTGTCCACCACAGGAGAGAAGGAAAAAAATGTCCTTTCTGTGTTTATTTTGTCAGCACTGCTGGGGAAAAAAATTAAAGAGCCCAGCGCTACACAATTTAGTGCATTAGAATGAAAGTTTTTTTTTTTTTTTTAAATTGCGTTTGAAAAATTGCTGCGCAAATACTGTGCGAAAAAAAAATTGCAACATCCACCATTTTAATCTGTAGGGCCTTTGCTTTAAAAAATATATATATAATGTTTGGGGGGTTCAAAGTAATTTTCTAGCAAAAAAAAAAAAATTTTTTTTTTTCATGTAAACAAAAAGTGTCAGAGCTTGGTCTTCAAGTGGTTAGAAGAGTGAGTGATGTGTGGCATAAGCTTTTAATGTTGCGCATAAAATGTCAGGACAGTTCAAAACCTCCCCACATGACCTCTTTTTGGAAAGTCGACACCCCAAGTTATTTGCTGATGGGCATGTTGAGTCCCTGGAATATTTTATATTTTGCCATATTTTTTTTTTTACATGAAGTTGTCATTTAATGATAAATTGCTCAAACGTGGCATGGGTAGATGTGAAATTACACCCCAAAATACAGGACACCAAAAACCAATCACCGCCTTCAGGCTTTCTAAGGGCGTAAAATGGTGATGGGCAGGGTGACAGACGGACTACTACATTCAGCAGCCCCTACTGGGGTTCCGCCATAGGCGTGCGCACAGGGTGTGCCGGGTGTGCCCAGGCACACCCTAATCACCCCGTGCACATTAGTGTTATCGCTCTGTGTAGCAGCAGTAACAGGGGAAAGATCTCCCTCTTACCGGCTCTGCCATAAGAGAAGTGTTTATGCTCTTCTCTTTTACTGTGCCAGCAGGGAGATCAATGTGACGGGGTCATATATATGTAGACACCCGCACACACATGTGTGTTTGAGCTTAAGGGTGCACACCCTAATGCAATAGGCTGCGCACACCTATGGGTTCCGCTATATGGAAAAGCTTAATAAATAATAGTCTCCCATTCTATAAGGACACCTATGTTAACAGGGGTTCATCCACTGTATTTTTAGCTGTTATTTGTAATGTAGATCTGTAAGTTGGTGTTAGAATATGTATATCTTTAGAAAAATGTGGCAGCACCAGCTACTCTATGCAGCAGAAATGTGAGAGCCAGGCTTTGTTCATTTTCTCTTATGGATTCTAGGTGGACATACAGTAACTGTGGGCTGGTGTTCATAGTGGGAAAAATAATGATGAACAGTATATATTTATATAAAATATTTAATTGCTGTAGCTTTGTACTTTAATCTCTTCAGCTGTAGTAGGGGATGGGTTTCATAGCATCTGCTCTTCTAGCGACTACTTTAAACCCTATGCTGGAAATAGATTCCTATCCTTTTAGAGTGTATAGATCACATTACAGAAAAAAAGGATTGCACACACTAGCAGGTTGACACTCTGTCTCAGTACCAGTTAGGCTGCTCACTTATCCTGCTGAGCTGTGAAGATCAAGCATCAAGATGTCAAAAGAAGCGAGTAAGTTTTGTTGTGTGCCTAGGATCTCGGTGCATGCTGCAAACACTTTGACAAGCCAGACACCATCTAGTGCAGGCTTAACCTGTGGCTTTTGTTGCACTGTTGAGCAGCAGCTTCCAGACTGTATTGTCTGCAAGTGGCATGCAAAAATACAAATAGGCTGGATAAATGGTTAGCATTAGGGATGAACAAATCCTTTTCAGTGAGTTACAAATTTTGTGATTTGTTAAGGTATGCAATGTATTCAATCTGCCATTCTTGAATCCTGATTTTATGGATTTAGGAACTGGGTGATTCTCCGTAGACCAGAATAATAGATGCACATATTCAGGTGAATAAAACAAATCTACAAATCTCTGAAAAGCTTGATTATTCTAAATTGCCCAATTCTCCAAATTCCTATTTGCTCAGCAAGGTGTTTTACCCTCCAGCTGGACAACTGCATGGAGTTTGTATGGTGTCCCAATGTTTGTGTGGTCTTCCAAGCTTCCTCCAAAATTGAGTCTACTGTAAGTTTGTTTAGCAGCAAGAACCAATGTGAATAAAAGTACTTTGTAAAAGCAATGCAGCATTTGTCTGCAATATATAGACATACATATTATAATCCAACAGCCTCAGACTTCATTTGGCTCTAGTCTGATTAGTGAAGAGATGTTTTGTAACAGGTTTGTTGTGAATGGCACATGGTCACCATTCTTAGGGCTGTCTTGCTGAAAAGAAAATAAAAATAAAAAATTACCTTCAAGACATTAAGATTAAGACAGTTTTCAAATGAAATAAAGTCTATGGGGCACACATTGGAAGGGCTACTATCATTTGGAAAAAATAAAATCTTAAATGCATTTACTATTTTTATTTTTGCTAATTGCACTGGATTGAAGCAATTTACAAAGAAAATAAAAGCTGTTTTTATTTAAAAGGTACCATATAGGTGGAATATATAAAATATTTAGCGCTGGCTAGCAAGCAAACTAAAGCAAGCAGCAAACTATAATCAAAATTACACATATTACGTTCTTCATATTACTTTTTAATAAAGTACATGCCAAGTCAAAAAATAAAAAATAAATGCAGCACATGTCTACAGTAAATGCACATTCTGGCATTTTTTTTGTCTTTAACCATTTGACCTCTGAAAAATTTATCCCCCTTCATGACCAGGCCATTTTTTGCATACTGCACTGCATTAATTTAATTGACAATTGCGCGGTAATGCAACATTGTACCCAAAATAAAATTTGTAATTTTTTCCCACCAATAGAGCTTTCTTTTGGTGATATTTGCTCACCACTGCGATCACCGACAGTTTTTTGAAAAAAAAATAAAATAAAAAAAAAAATCTATATCTATCTATATCTATAGATATAGATATAGATATAGATATATATCTATATCTATATAGATATAGATAGATATATATCTATCTATATCTATATAGATATATATATATATATATATATATATATATATATATATTTTTTTTTTTACTTTCTGCTATAAAACATATCTAATAAATAAAAAATCACATTTCTTCATAAATGTAGGCCAATATCTATTCTGCTACATATTTTTGGTAAAAAAAAATCCCAATAAGTGTATATTGATTGGTTTGCGCAAAAGTTATAGCGTCTACAAACTATTTGAAATCTACTGGAGTTTTCTTTTTTTTTATACTAGTAATGGCGGCAATCAGCGACTTAAAGTGGGACTGAGATATAGCGGCAGACAATCTGACCCTTTGTGGGAACCAATGACACTAAAACAGTAATCAGTGCTAAAAATATGCACTGTCACTGTACTAATGACACTGGCTGGGAAGCATCTAGGGCAATCAAAGGGTTAAATGTGTTTAGCCAGTGTTTTTGTGTACTGTGTGTGCTGTTTTTACTAAGGGATGTGATGGATTGTATTCCCTGTTGCAGGGAAAGAAAACCCATTACATCCCTGCTGTCAGGGTGAAGCTCTGCCTTGTTTACATAGGCAGAGCTCTATTTAGTCTCTCTCCTTGATGATCGGCAGGTGCCGGCGGACATCCATTGGTGTGACAAATCACAGAAGAAGTAGAGCGCGCCCCCTACTCAAAAATGCAGAATCATGTATATATACGTGATTCTGCACAGAACAGATTTACTGCTACAGGGCAGTCATTAAATGGTTACAAACCATAGCTGAAAGTACAGAAAATATAAATGGTAACCCTGCCAGAAATCCAGCAATCTCCTAATGTATTTGACCTGATAATGCTGCCTCTTATGCACTGAAATCCAAAGCAGTGATGTTAGCCGTGACTTCTCTTCTGATGGACTACAGAACACCCCCTCCCCCTTGTGTTATGGAGAAAAGGGAAGGGGAGGTGATCTGTAGTCCAGCAGATCCTTTCAACTTTTCTAAAGAGTTAAAACATAAGAACATGTGCAAGTTGTCCAGACATGAACTGTAAAGGCCCACTTACATTTGTGCGCACCGTTAAAATAAAAAGTTGTTGGAGGGGAGTTGTTTGCAAAAAGTACCTAACTTATTTTTTTTTACCTTGCACTGAGGTGCAGGTACTAGCCAGTTGATCTAGCCTAGACTTAAGGGTTGATTTACTAAGGTCAAATAGACTGTTCAATTTAGTGGAATCTAGTGAATGTGGGGAAGCTCTGCTGATGTCCAGCATCCGATCATGTGCAAATAAAAAGGCTGTTTATTTTATTTTTCCTGCACGTGACTAGGTAATTTTTGCAAAGTAAAACTTCACCACATTTACTAAGCTCTGGTGCATTTTTGCTTGTAAAGTGCAAATTCTCTTGTAAAGTGAACAGCCTGTTTGCCTTTAGTAAGGCTAGTTTCCCAGGGGAGATCTGATCAGGTTCGGTTGTCAGTTTTTCTGGTGGACCTGATCAGTCGGGAAGATACTGGAGAGTTTAATAAAAGACCACATAGACGAGTTCTTGCTGGAAAAACAATATTTTTCAAAGCATTCTTCAGGACAGCACTTGTAGAGCGTAGCTCCACCCAACTTCCCAGGAAACACTAGAAAGCCAATAATTCCTTTTAAGGCAGCCCCCTTCCACCATGGCCTCAGTTGTAGTGTTTCCTCCGCCAGGGTAGAAGCGCTGTGAGAAACTGTGGGTGGGCTGCGCTCTCCCCAGGCAGAGGTCCTGTGTGTGGGTGCATGGCTCACCTTAGATTTTTTCTTGGTCCTAATGGTCCTTTTCTGTTCTTAATTACAGAAGGCACGGGAAAAAACTAAGCATACCCCTACCTCTTCTAAGAAAGAGTGCCCTTCCTTTAAAGAGAGCTGGACCAAGACCCTGTGCAAGGACTGCATAGTGGATCTAGTGAAGCACGAGCAGGGAAAAGTAAAGCAGCCACAAAGCTCAGAGCTTTTAGTCTCCTTACAGGAGGAACTTATGGATACTATCCTATCATTCCGCTCCTTTTTGGACAAACACCCGGTGTTCTGACGAGAAAGGTCCCCCATCGGATAGTGTCCGCCCTGTACTGCGCAGGCGCAGCGCTTGCGCAGTACTGAGGACAAAGGAAATGCCAAAAGTCTCCGAACATGAACAGCTGTTTATGAGCTGTACACGGCGCCTGCACAATTAATAGTACTTTCTGTCACATGCTCCCTCACGCTCCCGATGCTCTTGCAACTCTGCTAGGGACGGGTGTAGGGGCGGATGCAAACAGAAGATGGCCAGAGCTCATACGATGGGGGCGGATTTCATCAACATTGCAAAACCCACCCTTCAGTTGTTTAAACACGCCCCGCAAAGATCCTCCCCTTTGAGAAATAAACCTCCATCGTATGAGCTCTGGCCATCTTCTGTATGCACCCGCCTCTTGCAGAGTTGCACGAGCATCGGGAGCGTGTGACAGAATGTAGTGTTAATTGCGTAGGCGCTGTGTACAGCTCATGAACAGCTGTTCATGTTCGGAGACTTTAGGCGTCTCCTTTGTCCTTGGTGCTGCGCCTGTGCAGTACAGGGCGGACACTATCCGATGGGGGACGGTTCTCGACAGGACACCAGCACTCCAATCAGAGTCAAGCCAGACCATCCAGTCCTCGGCCATCCACTTCCAGGGAGGATAGTGATTCAGAGGAGGAAGCCACAAGCAAGGCTAGTTCACCCAAAGTCTCAGGGGATGAGTATAAGGAGGTGTCTAGATATAAGTTATCTTTGGACGAAATGAATGAATTGATTAAGACCATTCATACCACTCTTAGCACCCAGAAAGATACAGTTGATCTTTCCCTGCATGATAAGATGTTTGAGGGCTTGGGAGAAACTAAACAGAGTTTTTCCAGTACACAAAGTCCTCTCAGAGACTGTCAGGTGAGAATGGAAGAAACCAGAAAGGCCTCAGTTTTTCTCAAAATCTCTTAAGCATAGGTTTCCTTTTGAGGAAGATGAATCGCATGTATGGAACAAAAGGCCGAAGTTAGATGCAGCATTTTCCCAAGTTTTACGCAATACTGACTTGGCATTTGAGGACATGGGCATCCTGAAAGATGCCATGGATAAACGTGGCGATTCCCTTCTAAAAAAGCATGGGACTCTATGGCAAATCTTAAACCAGCCAAGGCTTCAACTGTGGCTGCCAGAAACTTGGAGCATTGGCTAGAACAGTTGAAGCAGCACATCGGGGTAGGTACCTCCCGAGAGCATCTGTTGGATACCATCTCAGTACTGTCGAAGGCAGTGGGATATTTAGCGGATGCCTCAGCGGAATCAATCAGAATGTCCACTAGGACTTCAGCCCTGGTAAATTCAGCACAAAAGGCGCTTTGGTTAAAAACTTGGTCCGGAGACTTTGCTTCTAAAGTGAAGCTCTGTGGTCTCCCCTTTAATGGGGATCTACTTTTTGGGCCTGACCTAGAGGCCATTTTAGGACCGCAGACAAGAAAAAGGCTTTTCCGGCAAAGAAGAAGAAGACACCTTTAATCAAAAAGAATTTTCATCCTCTTCAGCAAACCCAGGCCCCCAAGTTATAAGAAGCCCTGGGGTACACAGAGGGGAAGAGTTAGGGTGGCGTTCAGTTGTCCTAAACAGCCAGCTAAAAGCCAGTGACGTGGTCCTGCTGTGGGGGAGGGAGACTTTTAGCCTTCCTCCCTCAGTGGCGGGCAGTAACCTCCAGTCCGTTTGTCCTTAATGCCATCTCCCAGGGATACGGGCTGGAGTTTTCGGAGAGACCTCCAAACCCCTTCTTTGTAACCCAGATCCCCAGAGCACACGATAAGGCCCTAGCCCTGATATCCCTTTTAGAAGAGCTGAGGTATCAGGGAGTAATTATTCCAGTACCTCAGGAGGAGGAAGGTCTAGGGTTTTTTTTCTCACATTTTTCTAATAAATAAAACCCTCAGGAAGATTTCACGTAATTGTGAACCTAAAACTCCTGAATTGGTTCATTCATTACAAAAGGTTCCGCATGGATATGATCTACTCCGTAAGGAAACTACTTAAGGGGGGGCTGTTTTATGGCTTCCATCGACCTCAGGGATGCTTACCTGCACATTCCAATAGTGGTAGCATCCCATAAATTCTTGCGTCTGGCAATCAGCTCAGAGGGAAGGATAGCCCAGCTGCAGTTCAGACCCCTGCCTTTTGGTCCATCTTCGGCTCCGAGGACCTTCACCAAGGTCATGGCGGAAGCCTTGGCGCCTCTGAGGATCCAGGGAATGATGATAGTTCAATACCTGGACGATCTGCTTCTATTCACCAGCTCAAAAGATCAGCTGCTGGCAAATCAGAACAGAACAAAATACCACTTGCAAGACCTAGGTTGGATCCTGAACGAGGAGAAGTCAAACTTAGTCCCTTCCCAAGTGATAACATTTTTGGGGTACAGCATCGACTCTATCCAACAAAGGATCTTCTTGCCGGAAGAGAAGAAGGAAAAGATCCTGGGGGCAATAAAACAGATCCAGACAAGCTCGCCAGTAACCGTACGGTCAGCAATGTTGACTTTGGGTCTTCTAACATTTTCTATTCCGGCTGCTCAATGGGCCTGTCTTCACTTAAGGGATCTACAGCAAGTGATTCTCCAAAATTGGAGGCATGAAGATCCCTTAGAGAAGAGGTTTGTGATTCTGGTGCAAGTGAGGAGAACGTTATGGTGGTGGAGGAATCAGTTAAACCTAAGTGAGGGCCTACTTGGGGTATTCCCTGCCTCAAAAAGATTAGCAACAGATGCAATCTCCTGGGGGTGGGGGGCTCATCTGGAAGATCGTTTTGCCCAGGGAATCTGGTCAAGTTCAGATGTAAAAAGATCATCCGATTGGAGGGAGCTGAAAGCAATTTGGATGGGGCTCCTCTGGTTTCAGCAAGAGATCAGGGGTCAACACGTTCAGGTCTTGTGTGACAATGCCACGGCAGTCGCCTACGTAGCAAAGCAGGGAGGTACCAGGAGCAGGGTTCTCCTATTCTTGGCTCGAGAGATCTTAATCTGGGCAGAGAAGAATCTGGGGTCCCTGTCAGCAATAAACCTGAAGGGAAACGTAAATCTGGTTGACTTTCTGAGCAGGAGAACAGTGTCAGAATCAGAGTGGAGTCTAAACTCTGAAAATTTCCAGATGGTCATAAGCAGGTGGGGCAGTCCTCAGATCGACCTGTTTGTGACCCACTCAAACGCAATACTCCCAACTTACTTTTCCCTGAGCTGATGGGATCAGGCAAGAGGTTTGGATGCTCTAGCTCAGCTGTGGGATTTCCATTTGTGTTATATTTTTTCCCCCTTCCCGTTAATACCGGTAGTCCTCAAAAAATTTCAGGAAGAGTCCACAAATCTAATACTGGTGGCTCTCTATTGGCCCAAGAGGATTTGGTTCTCAACACTCCTGACCTAGCGACGGAACCCCATTGGATGTTACCCCTACGGGATGATCTTCTGAGCCAGGGACCCATCCGGTATCCAGACATAAGCCAGCTCAAGTTAGCAGCCTGGTTTCTGAGGAGCAGATCCTGAAGAAAAGGGGTCTGTCGGGCAAATTAGTTTCTATGCTGTTAAACAGCAGGAAAAAAGTCACAAGATATTTATTTCAAGGTTTGGAAATGCTACAACTACTGGCACGGGACAAAGGAGTATTTGCCGCAGGAAACAATTTCCATCCTGGAATTTCTTCATGATGGAATGGAGAAGGGGTTAGCGGTTAGCACCTTGAAGACACAGGTGGCCGCGTTATCAGTTTTTTTGGAAGTACAGTTATCAAAAGATCTATTAATTATTAGGTTCTTTAAAGCAATGGCTAGGTCAAGACCAGCACCTATAAAAAAATTTCTAAGTTGGGATTTGTCAGTGGTCCTGCAGGGGCTAACGGGGAATCATTTTGAATCTCTAGAGGAGGCAACAGTAAAAAATTGGACTCTGAAAACGGCCTTATTAGTAGTAGTAACCTCCGTCAGGAGAGTCAGTGAGCTGCAAGCTTTTTCCATAATAGAACCTTTCCTAACAGTCTTTCCAGATAGGATAATCCTGAAGGTGGACCTGGGCTTTCTTCCTAAAGTCTCCTCCGCCTTTTATCGTTCTCAGGAGGTCATTCTACCATCATTCTGCACATCCCTGGCCAATTCTAAAGAGGAAAATTTACATACGCTGGATGTGAAGAGAGTGCATGAGGCATATCTGGAATTGACCAAACAATTTAGGAAGTCAAATTCCCTTTTTGTGCTCAGGGGCATGTAAGGGACAGCGTGCCTCCAAGAGCTCAATAGGAAGATGGCTCAGAACAGCCATTGAGGAAGCCTGCAAGGTCTCAGGGCAGGTACCGCCAGAGGGTATCCGAGACCACTTAACGAGGGCAGTGGCAACATCTTGGGCTGAGAGGGCTGGCGCTTCTCCCGACCAAATCTGTAAAGACGCAACGTGAACAAGTTTCACTACGTTCATCCGGCATTAGAAAGTAGATCTACTGTCAGCCTCAGAGCAGGCCTTCGGCCGGAAGGTCCTACAGGCGGTGGTCCCACCCTAGAGTAAGCTCCAGGTGCTGTCCTGAAAGACGCTTTGAGAAAACCTTAGACTTTCCAGAGATGGTATTTCTAGAAGGCTTACAGGACAGCAGCTATTACCCTCCCTAGTGATTTCCAATATGATTTGCACTGTTATATTAAATGTGTATATTTTGTTGTTTTGTTTTAAAATTCTGTTTTTCAACATGGCTGGAGGTTTCTCGTTTACAACTGAGGCCATGGTGGAAGGGCCTTAAAAGGAATTATTTGCAGTGTTTCCTGGGAAGTTGGGTGGAGCTACACTCTCCAGGTGCTGTCCTGAAAGACTTCTAGAAATACCATTACCGGTAAGTCTAACTAAGGTATTTAAGCAACAGACAGCATGGATTCATGAAAGACAGAAGTTGTCAAAGAAACCTGATTTTTTTTTATGAAGAGGTAAGTAAAACCTTGGAGAGAGGGGTGGACATGGTATACTTAGATTTTGCAAAAGCGTTTGACACAGTTCCCCACATAGGGCTAATATGAAAGGTAAAGTCTACAGGCTTGGAAAGTGAAATAACATCCTTACATGACGTCTCCAATTTACAAGCTGACCTCGATGCACTGTCTAATTGGGCAACTAAGTGGCAAATGAGGTTTAATGTTGATAAATGTAAAGTTATGCACTTAGGGGCTAAGAATATGCATGCATCATACATACTAGGGGGAGTACAATTGGGGAAATCAATGGTGGAGAAGAATCTGGGTGTCTTGGTATATCATTAGCTCAATAATAGCATGCAATGCCGAGCTGCGGTTTCCAAAACGAGCAAAGTCCTTTCTTGTATTGAGAGAGGTATGGACTCCAGAGAGAGAGCCTTTTGCCCCTGTAAAAATCATTAGTAAGACCTCTTTTGGAATATGCAGTTCAGTTTTGGGCACCAGTTCTCAAAAAGGATACTGGGAACTGGAGAAAGTGCAGAGAAGGGCAACCAAACTGATGAGAGGCATTGGGGAGCTCAGCTATGAGTAAATTTGGGGCTGAAATAGGCCCTGAAACTGTGAATGGAGACGCACCGGACTCCTGCTTGTGAGCTGCTGCTTGTTATAGTGTGAACCCAGCCTTAATCGAGCCTTTAGCCCGGGTTCACACTATACCAGGCTGTGGATCGCACAGGAGCGCTGTGCGTCCCTGTTCCCCGTTTCAGGGACGAATCAGGGCCGATTCTATGCCTGAATTCGGCCTTGAAACGGAGCCAAAGATGCTCCGCAGCCGCCCGGAGATATATGAACCGGCTCCATAGGGAGCCGGTCACATTCTCTTACTATGCGAATTAGATGCGGGGAAACGCACATCTAATTCGCATAGGTGTGAACCCGTGGCTTAATGTCCAGCACTCTACTTATCCTTTCTTGATTAGGCTACACATTTGTACTACAGACACCTGAACTGCAATGCTCAGAAATAATCAGCAGATGGCTAAAGCCTCGTACACACGGTATGATTGTTGGCCAACCGAGCATCTGATTTTTGTCAAAGGATCTTGTCTTGCATTCTAACGGTACAAAATTGTCATGCCACAAACACAAACGTAGTGACAAACTACAAGGAATTTCGGCTCCTGAGCGCCACCCTTTGGGACCCTTCTGCTAATTTTGTGTTTGGTGAGCACTGATTCCAAGCATGCGTGTTTGTACTTTCGACTTTTGTTTGATGGATTTGTGTACTGACCATATGGAAATCTGTTGTCCGCCGAAAATTTACTAGCCTGTCATCCAACATTTGTTGGCCGAAAGTTGTCAAAAGGAGCGTACTAATGGTACGATTTTAGGACAACAGTCTGTCAACAGACAATCCCCTGACATCAATCGTACCCTGTGTACGAGGCTTAAGGCTCAAAGCTGATCATTAGAGAATGGTTTTAACGTCAACTGTACTATTTTTAAAAATGCCCAAAAACCCTCAGAAACCTGTACTGAGTGAATCTGTTGGTTGTAATTGCTGACTTCTAGTTCTGAAAATGGTAGCTCCCTGGTTTTCATGCCAATGGTTACATTAGTTTTCAACACTCTAACCTGCAGGGAGGACTTCACAATGGCTTTGCTTCTTGCAAATCAGTGAAAGTTTTAAAGCTTGACAGGAGAGGTGGATGTAATTTGTTTGCAAATGCCCAACCATCTCATAATCCTTTCAGCAATACATCTCCACTATTTACACTGATTGGCCCTGGCGTTATGACCACTGATAGGTTAATTGAATAACGTTGTATATCCTATTACATTGGCATCTGAAGGTTGGAGGAATATATTAGGTAGCAAGTAAACACGCTGTGCCTGACGTTGATTTGTTGAAAGCAATAAAAATGGGCATTGTAGTTTGATGTTTATGGGGCTGCGTAGCCGCAGACAGGCCAGGGTGCCCATGCTGGCCTGTGTCCACAGCCAAAAATGCCTGCAATGGGCATGTGAGCCTCAGAACTGGACCACTGAGCAATGGAAGAAGGTGGCCTGGTCTGATGAATCATATTTTCTTTTACAACATGTGGATGGTGGGTGTGTCACCTTCCTGGGAAAGAGATGGTACCAAAATGCAGTATGGAAAGAAGATAAGCTGGTGGAGGCAAAGTGGTGCTTTAAGCAATGTTCTGCTGGGAAACCTTGGGTGCTATCATTCATGTCGATGTTCCTGTAACATGTTCAGGGCCCTCTTTTCGCATGGGCATATTGGGCAATTGCCCGGGGGGCCCCACTTGCCTGGGGGGCCCTACCTGCCCAGCGACCCCAGCCAAGCATGTCTGTTTGTATAGCCAAAAAAATGGCCACCGGACAAGTTTCCGGCCGCTGTATCACGGCTCACTATTGACTGACTGTCAGTCTGTCAGGTGACGTCGCGTGAGACGACTGCCGCTGTTGCTTATGGGAGTTGTAGTCTGCGGCTGCGTGCTCAAGCTCCCGGGGGGTGGAGTTAGTCACTCTGAGGAGAGCAGCGCAGCCAGCCTACTGCGTGCTACAACTCCCAATGCCGCCGCGCCGCGGTCAGATATTCAATAAAGGAGTTGTTTTACTGGGCAAATAGTGTGGCAGTGGCAAGAGTGGGTAAATTACAAAAAAAACCCTGATACTTGACATTTCTGTTCTTCTGTCCAGTAATCCAGCCTCCGGGATCCTTGAATATTTTTCTCCTGCAAACAACTTCCTGGTCACAGCAGTCTTTCTCCATCCCAATCCCCACTATTGATTTATTACTTTGATAGGATGCTCCATACATTTTTCCAATGCGACTGTACTGTTTTTATACAGTTTTAGATTGATCAAAACTATGCAATTATGAGGGCCTACGTAAACGAACCAATCAATCTGTATCAAACATGCCCTATATAGATCTATAGTTGTTAGTAGGTCTAAAGTAGATTATAATTTGTATGGTTAATCTGGTCCCTGGGGGCACTGTTTTTTTTTATTTTATTTTTTTATATTTCACAGGTCCTAGGGTACTGTTTTTTTTTATTACCTTTGCCAGCTCCTTTACCCTCTGCATGTCCCAGGGGGTGCTTTTTTTTACCTTCTACCGGTCTTGGGATACTGTGTTTTATTACCTTCCATAAGTCCTGGGGTGTGTGATTGTGTAGACAGGGCCCCAGTGCACTGTATTGCCCGGGGTTGCCTATAATGCTCTTAAGATGGCACTGAACACGTTCCACCTACCTAATCATTGTTGCTGATCAAGTATACCCCTTCATGGAAATGGTATTCTCTGATGGCAGTGGCCTTTTTCAGCAGGATAATGTGCCATGCATTACTACAAAAAAAAAAAAAAAGATAATAGTCAATGGAGACTTAAAGCGGAACTCATATAAATGACACAAATTAATGAAGTTCTGTAATCATGAATACATCACTAAATGCATGTTTTAAATACAAACAGTGTAAGTACCTGCATTTAACCTGGTCTCTTGCAGTCCCTGTACAGCGGAAAAAGGGAGAAGCAGTACAATCAGCTAATCAGTTTATATGCTGACAAAAAGAGATGCGCTCATCACTGTGCTGCTTCTGCTTTCACCGTCTAGTCAAAGGCTGGGGTGGGTTCATGACAACCTGGGCTCAGAGGAATTGGGTTGAATAATACTGGACATTAGACTGAGGACATCAAGTGGCAGAAAAATATACTGTGGGGGGAATCTCTGAATTGAAGGTAAATATTGTAGAATTTGTTTTTCGTTATTTTATCATTAAGGGCTCATTCTGAGGGGTGATTAAGCCCATTCTCTGTGCAGAGCCACTCTGCGTTTGGATTTGTGCACTCGATCCTGCCCGCATGTCAAATTTTAACATTAGATTGTGCAGTCGCTGTACCTGCATTCACTTCTAGGGGCTGCCTGCATGCAGCTCTGAAGTGGAAGCACACGCACCTGCCAGTGGCTCTGCACAGAGAATGGGCTTAATTGCCTGTCTGAATGAGCCCTAAAATGTTTTTCATCTTTTTATTTATGGCTAGAATTCTGCTTTAAGTTTTTTTTTCTCTTTTACAAATGGGCATTTCTTTTGCTATTTTTGGCAGTAAATATAAAAACAAAAATATGGGGGGTGGTTACAAACTCTTATGATCACGTTATCCTTGAGCAGACTTCATGAATCTTCATATAATGTTCCTTTCAGAAAGATGAAGGTTACAGAGTTTCTACAGTGCTACTGGATTTACAC
Organism: Aquarana catesbeiana; assembly: GCF_042186555.1. Classification (NCBI taxonomy): domain Eukaryota; kingdom Metazoa; phylum Chordata; class Amphibia; order Anura; family Ranidae; genus Aquarana; species Aquarana catesbeiana. Next base: position 467,500,342 of record NC_133325.1, read on the forward strand.
AATTGGTTAATAATCGAGAATGGAAGCATTAAGCAATATTATTTTTGTTACGCTCAAAACACACAACCATATACACTTAAACAATAAATGCTTCTGCAAACAGGAGATGTGGTAGATGCTGTGGAGCCAGTACTTGGACTTCAGTGTGGTTTTATGTTTGGTACTCTGTCCTATGTATTAAAGCTTTACGGAAGTAATCAGGATCAGGAGTACTAGTTTGGCCATTTTCTAGGGAAAAAAAAAAATAGCTGCCTACTTTTATAAGCTCTTTTCTGTTTAATAACCCACTTCATACAATACATTCTTCTCTTAACGTCATCCTCTTATAGGGAAGGTTCATCTTATTCCCCATACACACAATCAGAAATTCCGTCAGAAAAAACTTGGATGGTTTTTCCGAAGGAATTCCGTTCAAGCTTGCCTTGCATACACACGGTCACACAAAAGTTCTCTGAACTTTCGACCGTCAAGAACGCGGTGACGTACAACACTACGACGAGCCGAGAAAATGAAGTTCAATGCTTCCGAGCATGCGTCAAATTATTTCCGAGCATGCGTGATTTTTTGCGTGTCTGAATTGCATACAAACGCATTTTGGGATAGGAACATTTTCAGACGGAAAAATAGAGAACCAGCACTCAATCTTTTGCTGGCTGGAATTCTGCCAGCAAAAGTCCGATGGAGCATACACACGGTCGGAATTTCTGACCAAAAGCTCACATCCGACTTTTGCTGGCGGAATTCCTGATCGTGTGTACGGGGCATAATAGTATTTAAAAAATACTAAAATAATTTTTAAAAGTGAATTAGGTTTTATTTCATTCATTTACAAACATTTACAAACATTTGTTGCCCTTAGGCTTACTTGGAGAGAAGTGTTGACTTTATTTTTGGAACCTGTCTTGAGCTAGTTTTAAATTTTCTGGCTAGCAACTGTTCAAGTCAAACGCGAACAAATGAACATATGGGGTGTTCGTGGCAAATTTGAGTGCCGCAGAGTGGCCCATAATGCACTGCGAGATCGTGCATGGATGGCTGCGGTTTGGCCAAAGCACGCACCTGAGCTGCATGCTTTGGCCAATCACAGCGCGATCTGCTGTGAGAGCCATGGTTGCTCAAAAGCAGTGTGCCTTTGACCAATCATGGCTCAGGGGGCTAAGTCCACACCCCACACTATATAAGGCTGCTTACACGGTGGCCATATGTAGTGTGATAATAACATGGAGGAGACTTAGACCCCATACACACTATTAGATTTTCTGCAGATTTTTGTCTTCAGATTTCCAAAACCAAATATTATGAGGTCAAACCTTAAGAGTTTCAAATTGTATGCAATCAGGCAGACCCTTGCACTACATGGTTTTGGTAAATCTAAAGACAAAAATCTGCAGAAAATCTAATAGTGTGTATGGGGTCTAAAGCTGGGTTCACACCTATGCAAATTGGATGCTGGTTTCACCGCATCCAATTCGCATAGCAGGAGAATGTGACCGGCTCTCTATGGAGCCGGCTCACATGTCTCTGGGGCGGCTACGGAGCACACTGCACAGAAACACTGTGCATCTTTGGCTCAGTTTCAGGGCCGAATTCAGGCAAAGATTTGTCCCTGATTTGTCCCTGAACTGGAGAAGGGGACGAATAGCGTTCCTAAGCGATCCGCAGCTGGTTCCAGTGTGAACCGAGCCTGAGAGAACTTGAGCTAGATTAGGCAGGTTAGTTAGTGGTGTGCAGGCAGTTTAGAGTATATATATATATATATATATATATATATATATATATATACATACATACATACATACATATACAGTGTAGTCAGTGTAGACTATATATACCGTGTAGTGTATATGTATGTGTGTGTATGTATATATGTGTATGTGTATGTATGTATATATATATATATATATATATATATATATATATATATATATATATATTTTATACAGGGCTTTTTTTGGGGGGGAAGTTAGTGGAACTCGGTTCCACCACCTCTGGCTCCAGACCCTTTGGTGCCTGCTCACCACAATCACTTGTAAACACAGAAGTCTGGTTTCTGTTTTTACAAGTGACAGCTCTGCACTCTGTGTGTAACCCCCTTGAACACTGCACTCTGTATGTAATGCAACCCTGATATTTAATGCCCCTTTAAGACCCTTCTACTGTTTGTGGAATATGACCACGCCCACTATTTGATGTCATTTGGAGGGTGTGTGTGGGGGGAGGGGTTTTGGGGGGTCGTGGTTGAGTTCCAGCACCTATTGTTTAAGAAAAAAAGCCCTGTATATCTATATCTATATCTATAGATATATATATATATATCTATATATATATCTCTAGAAAAAAAGCCCTGTATATCTATATCTATAGATATATATATATATCTATAGATATAGATATACAGGGCTTTTTTTCTTAAACAATAGGTGCTGGAACTCAACCACGACCCCCCAAAACCCCTCCCCCCACACACACCCTCCAAATGACATCAAATAGTGGGCGTGGTCATATTCCACAAACAGTAGAAGGGTCTTAAAGGGGCATTAAATATCAGGGTTGCATTACATACAGAGTGCAGTGTTCAAGGGGGTTACACACAGAGTGCAGAGCTGTCACTTGTAAACACAGAAACCAGACTTCTGTGTTTACAAGTGATTGTGGTGAGCAGGCACCAAAGGGTCTGGAGCCAGAGGTGGTGGAACCGAGTTCCACTAACTTCCCCCCCAAAAAAAGCCCTGTATAATATATATATATATATATCTCTATATATCTATAGATCTAGATATAGAGATATATATACACACACATATATATGTGTAAGACTGCAGAGCATAGATGTGGACTGGAGAAAACTGCTTTCACAGCTTTCTCCAGGGTTTTGGTATTCCGTCATGGGGCTCTGTAGTTTGTAGATTCCACAGTGTCTTGGGTGGGACGGGATCTCCAACCCTGTTTCCAGATTTTGCAGATGACCAGCAGGGTGTGTGCTCAGGTACAGCCCTTATAATGAGTTTATGGGAATACCTCAGGGCTCCCAGTTGGAGACTGCTCCACACCAAGAGACAGGACGTCTCCAGGAGTCAGAGGGGCTGCAGGAGGCAGCCAGAACATATGTGACTGCAAGAGGCAGTGAAACAGCCTGAGGACTAAGGCCAGAGCGGAGCTGTGGGCGCTAAAGGAAAGCTGTCCACACTGAAGGATCCAGTGGTCTGTGTGACCAGGATAAAGAGCAGACGTATTGCTACAGAGAGCCAGGTGGGCTAGCATTTTCTGTTGTGTGTATTTGCTGGAGAAGAACCCCTGCATGGGAAACCCTTATGTTATGTACTTTTATTTGCTTTTTTAATAAAAATGGGCTACCATGCCCTAAAATACAGTTCCTGACTGGTTTGAATGAATGGCAAAGGCATCTACTACGAGAGCTAAACAACCCCCAACTTTACACTATATATACACAGTGCAGTCAGTGTGCATTATATAATAAGGTGCAGGCAGTGTACAGTATATAAGTACAGTGCAGTTGGTGTTCAGTATATAAGTGCAGGCAGTGTAAAGTATATAATACAGTGCAGTCGGTGTACAGTATATAATACAGGGCAGGCTGTGTACACAGTATATGATACAGTGTGTACAGTATATACAGTGCAGATGGTGTACAGTATATAATACAGTGTAGACATTGTACACAGTATATAATACAATATGTACAGTACATAATTACATAGTAGGTGGGAAAAAAGACACAAGTCCATCAAGTCCAACCCATGTGTGTGATTATATGTCAGTATTACATTGTATATCCCTGTATGTTGCGATCATTCAGGTGCTTATCTAATAGTTTCTTGAAATTATCAATGCCCCCCGCTGAGACCGCCGCCTGTGGAAGGGAATTCCACATCCTTGCCACTCTTACAGTAAAGAACCCTCTACGTGGTTTAAGGTTAAACCTCTGTTTCTAATTTAAGGCTGGGTTCACATGTGCGGTGCGAATTCCAGCTCCGTTTTCTCTGCGAAGAGAAAAAACAGCTGTTCAGCGGTTCCTCTCCGTTGTAGCTGTGGATCAGTGAGCAGGGAGAGGGGGAGGTGTAGTGAGGAGGAGGACAGAATTTGTGTTCAGAACGGAATGCATCTGTGAATCAAATGCGTTCCCATAGAAGATAATGTGCTTGTAATTCGCACCGCAATGCCCAGAAAACGCACACGATTTTTGGGCAATGCGCAGTGCGAATGCAGCGCACATATGTGAACCAGATGCATTCAAATGAATGCATATTAAAATGTCCTGCGAATTGGATGCAGTGTAAGCCACATCTAATTCGCATAGGTGTGAACGGGGCCTTAATTAGTGCCCACGAATCTTGTTAAACTCCCTTCTGCGAAAAAGTTTTATCCCTATTGTGAGATCACCGGTATGGTATTTGTATATTGAAATCATATCCCCTCTCAAGCATCTCTTCTCCAGAGTGAATAAGTTCAGTGCTTGCAACCTTTCCTCATAACTAATATCCTCCAGACCCTTTATTAGCTTTGTTGCCCTTCTTTGTACTCACTCCATTTCCAGTACATCCTTCCTGAGGACTGGTGCCCAGAACTGGACAGCATACTCTAGGTGCGGCTGGACCAAAGTCTTGTAGAGCGGGAGAATATATAATACATTGCAGTCAGTGTACAGTATATAATACACTTCAGACTGTGCACAGTATATAATACATTGCAGTTGGTGTACAGAATATAATAAAGTACAGGCGGTGTACACAGTATATAATACAGTGTGTACAGTATATAATACACTTCAGGTGATGTACAGTATATAATACAGTGCAGTTGGTATACAGTACATAATACAGTGCAGTCGGTGTACAGTATATAATACAGTGTAGTGCAGTATGAAAAAAAAAAATCCCCATGTCCGGAAGGCCACAACGGAGAGCCAGACGCTCACAGGCCACTAAAAGAGGGTAGGCAGCCTCTGTGTCTATAGTGAAAAGTGGTGGTCGCGAACATGGTGCATCCTCTGCAGGCAGGGCACACTTGTCATTTTTTTTCCTGCTACTGGCCGGATTATTGAGCCACACCATACAGAAGAGTTGGTGGAGTGAATAACTAAATCGTCTGTCACCCAGGCTCATACTAGTTTGACTTACAACGCAGCTGACAAAGCGGACTATCCCACCATCATGCATGGAGGAATCACCAGAATTATTTGATCATAGTGTCAGTTACATGCTTCTGGAGTATGTGCAGCAATTTGAAGGCTCCGATATTGGTTCCCAGGTTGAGAAAGGGAGTAACATAAGCCTAGAGCAGTGATGGCGAACATTGGCACCCCAGATGTTTTGGAACTAGATTTCCCATGATGCTCAACTACACTGCAGAGTGGATGAGCATCATGGGAAATGTAGTTTCAAAACATCTAGGGTGCCAAAGTTCGCCATCACTGGCCTAGAGAAAGGAGGTGCCACAGGAGGGCAAGGAACTAGCAGTCATGTTCCCCCAGTTGCAGCATAATGCCAAATTTGCTCCAGTGATGAGGAGGGAGGGGATGATGAGGTCACTGACTGTACTTGGGTGCCTGAGAGAACAGAGGAGGAAAGTGAGGAGGAGGCACAGCTCCAACGAGGCAGGATGTCCTTCAGGGGCCAGCTTAAGGGCAGCCACCGTATTTCATCACACCACAGAGCTCCACAAGTGCAGGGTGCTGCTGACTCCCTGCTGACTTCCAAAAGTTAATAGGTGTGGGCTTTTTTCGACACGTGCAGTAGATCGCACCGTTGCTGTTTGCAATCTATGACTGAAGCAGATCAAGCGTGGCCAGAACAGTACCCACTTGGGCACCACATGCTTGAATAGACATATGACGACCTGCCATGCAGTCCATTGGTAATAGCACCTGAAAGACCCACATCATAAAAAAAGGCGGACTTTTCCTTGCTCCTCATCTGGGATCTCAAACCCTACTATACCTCAAGTCTGCTCAAAAGCCTTCACTGAGAGGAATGAAGGTATAACAATAGGTGCCACAAGTACTTGCAGCCAATCTAGCAGTACAGCCTCAGTTGGTTTCAGCAGGAAAATTTCGCTACCCCAGTTGCTGAACCGCAAAAAATACTGTCCCAGCAATCCACATGCTCAGCGTCTAAATGCTAGCTTGACCAAATTGCTAGCACTACAACTGCTGCCTTTTCAGCTGGTAGACTCTGCCCCCTTTTGTGAATTTGTGGGATGTGCTGTACCACAGTGGCAGGTTCCAAAAAGACATTTCTTTTCACATAAGGCTATTCCAGCTCTCTACCATCACATGGAAGGCAATGTTTTGGCCTCGTTGGACAGGGTGGTCAGCAGCAAGGTTCATATTACTGCTTACTCATGGTCCAGCAGGCATGGTCAGGGACGTTACCTTTTCTTAATGGTGCACTGAGTAACTCTGCTGGGAGCTGGGAAGGATGCAGGACAGGGTTCAGTGTTGGAGCTTATTCCATCACCACGCCTCCAAAAAGCTGGTGGTGATTTTGCCATATCTGTCTGCTCCACTGCCTCCTCTTCTTCTTCCTCTATGGCCTCTTCTGCAGAATTGTCCTCTGAACCAGCAGTGCTCCCTAAGTGTTCAAGGGGCTACGCAAGCAGTCAGGCTAAAAGATGCCATGTGGTGCTTCAATTGGTCTGTCTAGGGGAAGGAGCCACACTGGGGCAGAGATTCTGTCAGCTGGTCAGGGGCAGGCTCAGAGGTGGTTGACACCACACCAGCTTCAGCCAGGAATGGTTGTATGCGACAATGGCACCAACCTTCTCTCCGCCCTGCGGCAGGGACACTTGACACATGTTCCATGCTTACCACATGTCCTGAATTTGGTGGTGCAGCATTTCTTGACCAGGTACTAAGGCTTACAAGATCTGCTGTGGTCATTTCCGGCGGTCATACAATGCCAGTGCTCGGCTGGCTGACATTCAATGGGAATTCAACCTGCCCACCAACCGCCTCATTTGTGACATGCCCACCAGGTGGAACTCAACCTTGGCAATGCTGCAGCGGGTGCACACACAGCAGAGGGCAATCAATGAGTACCTGTGTGAGTATGGCACCAGAACAGGCTCAGGGGAGCTTGGCTTCTTTTCGCCACGCCAGTTGCTACTGATTTAAGGATGCATGCACTGTCCTGTCACCATTTGAGGAGGCCACAAGAATGGTGAGCAGAGACAATGCATCAGTGACACTGTCCCTCTAGTCTTCCTGCTGGAGCACATACTTCATGGAATCATGGACAGGGCACTTGAGGCAGAACAGCGGGAGGAAGAGGAGGACTTCCTTTCCTCTCAAGGCCCCCTTTATGCAGATAGCATTCCCTCGGGGCCACCAAACACACAGGAGGAAGAGGGGGGGGATTGTGTCAGCATGGATGTAGAGGATAACATGCAGCAGTCTTCAAGGGATGGTTTTCAGTCCCCAGAAACCCAAGGAGTTGTACGTGGCTGGAAGGAGGTAGTTCCTGACAATGTCATCCTTAGTGACTCAGAATCGAATGCCTCTGCAAACTTACGTTGCATGGGCTCCCTGATTCTGCAAAGCCTGCAAAAGGACCCTAGGATTCATTGTATCAAGGAGAGGGATCATTACTAGCTGGCAACCCTTCTTGATCCATGTTACAAGGGTGAAATTGCAGAGCTCATCCTGCCTTCACAGAGGGAGCAGAGGATGAAACATCTTCAGGACGCCTTAAAGAGAAGTTTGTGTAATGCCTTTCCAGACCCTGGGAGGTTACCATTTCCTGGTGCTGGACAACATGTTTCTGAGGCTTCGTTCGGTCAGAGGAAGAGTGGTGGAGAAGGTGGCCGGCTGACCAATACCTTTAAACAATTTTTTAGTCCTCAGCACCCAGGGCTGATAGGTTCAAGCAACCATCGGCAGCGTCTGGATTATATGGTGCAGAGTATATAATACAGTGCATTGAAGTGGTTAAGGGGAACCCTATGACAGAATTAAAAAAACAAACGGTATGGGGTCCCCCTAAAATCTATACCAAGCCCTTTGGGTCTGGCATGGATTTTAAGGGAAACTCCACACTAAAATAAAAAAAATTGCTTTGGGGTCCCCCCAACAACCATATCAGACCCTTATCTGAGCAAGCAGCCTGGCAGGCCAGGAAGGGGGGGCAGCGAGCACCCCCTCTGAACCATACTGGACCGCTTGTCCTCAACATGGGGACAAGAGCCTCCTCCCAACAACCCTGGCCATTAGTTGTCAGGGTTTGCGGGCGGGGTGCTTATCGGAATCTAGAAGCCCCCTTTAACAAGCTCGAAACACCCTCCTCTTGTTGAGGGCATGTGGCCTGGTATGGTTCAGGAGGTGGGGGGGAGAGGCGCTCGCTCACCCCCCCATCTTGACCTCCAGGCTGCATGCTCGGATAAGGGTCTGCTATGGATTTTGGGGGGGAACCCATGCCAATTTTTAAAAAAATTTTGGCGTGGAGTTCCCCTTAAAATCCATACCAGACCCGAAGGGCCTGGCGTGGACTGGGGGGGGAACCCTTGCTCCTTTTTTTTCCTTGATGTTTCATCTATATTGCCAGAAGCTGGCAGCACATTACAGCTGCGAGCAAGTTTAAGTGACATTTTTTCCTTTAGAAATGTAATTTTGCTGTGGCACTGTTCTACACATTACACAGATACGCCACTTTACAGGCAGACTAAGGGAACCCCCAGGCACGATATTTAAAGGAATATTTAATTTTTATTGTTTTACTTTAAGTATTATTAAAATCACTGCTTCTGAAAAAACTCTTGTTTTAAAAACTTTTTTTTGCAGTGATACATGTCCCCGGGGAAATACCTGGGTCCCCATACACTTTTTATGGAAATAACTTGCATATAAGCCATTAAAATGAGCACTTTTGATTTTTCATGTTTGTGTCCCATAGATTTTAATAGTGTTCTCTCAAACTTTTTGCCTGTTCGCATGTTCTGGTGCGAACCGAACCGGGGGGTGTTCGGCCCATCCCTACTAGCAACCGTAAGACCCGTATAAGATACAGTGAATGTGGGGTTCTCAATGAAATAAATCAACCAAAAAAGTTCACATTATTGCGCTGCAGCAATGCGTTATAACAGACCCGCCTAAAAGTGTACGTAAACCACGGACAAAAAAATAAAATGTGCCCCAAGGATGTTTAGCTATAATGTGCTAGTATGCATAGCATATTAGTACTTACCTACCAAAGTAAACTCCTCCAGCACTGCAATGCCAGCCCTCCTCTTCGTTGCTAAAGTTTTCATCTTCTGGTGTTTTTCTGGGTTCTGAGTCTTTGGCCTATTGGATGTTTGGGCCCAGATGATATAACTCCTGCACATGTGCATGAAATTTACTTTGTATCAGCAAAGAATCATACTCAGACAGTACACTGTACAGTAGCCTGCGCATATGCAGCTCAGTGTACACAAACAGAAAAAAGTGCTGACAGGCAGTAAGAAGCATCTTTGACAGAAGAGACTTACGCAGTTTATCCTGTCATAACCTATAATGGTTTAAACATAAAGCGGAGCTCCACCCAAAAGAGAAAGCTCCACTTGTTAGCATCCGCTCCCACTTCCTGCTCAGATTGCTGCAGCAATCTACAATGATGTCTTGCCCCTCCTCCTTCCCCTTCGCAGTCTTCTGGGACACACACAGGTCCCAGAAGGCTACAAGACCATTCAGAAAGCGCAGCGCGACTCATAGATGTGCAGTGTGAAACCGGCTGTGAAGCTGGAAGGCTTCACTGACGGTTTCCCTTACCTAAGATGCCCGGCTCCTGCACCCGAAGCCAATTGAAGAATCGGCTCGGTTGCTGACATCGCTGGATCCCTGGACAGGTAAGTGTCCTTATATTAAAAGTCAGCAGCCACAGTATTTGTAGCTGCTGACTTTTAATTTTTTGGGGGGAGACAGGAGCTCCTCTTTTATTAAATTTTTTTTAGGTTGATACATTTTGATTTATACCTGTTTTCCACTATTTACTGTATATACTCGTGTATAAACCGAGTTTTTCAGCACATTTTTTATGCTGAATGAATGAAGGATTTGTAGAGCGCTGCAAATGCGAACTAAATCGCCTCAAGGCGCTAGAATGCGTTCTCTGTTGCCAGCTTCTTAGAAAAGGAAGGTGTTTAGTTTTTTCCTGAAGGCCTGATGGTTTTCTTCCATGCGGATGTGGGTCGGAAGAGCGTTCCATAGTCGAGGTCCTTGGACTGCGAATCTTCGTTCTCCCTTTGCTTTGTAGCGATATTTTGGAATGATGAGGAGGTTTTGGTTAGCTGATCGAAGGCTGCGATTGGGTGTGTAGTGTTTTATTTTCTCCTGAAGATATAGCGGAGCGTTTCCTTGTATGCATTTGTGGGTGAGGCAGAGGGTCTTGAATTTGATCCGATTCTTTACGGTTAGCCAGTGTAGGCACTTTAGGGATGGTGAAATGGATTCCCAGGGTTTTTTTCCTGTTAACAGTCTTGCCGCCGTGTTTTGAATTAGTTGTAAGCGCGCAAGCTGATATTGGGGTAGTCCTATGTAGAGCGAATTTGCGTAGTCGAGTCGGGAGTTGATGATTGTTCCCACAACTGTCGGTTTGTCTTCTTCTGGGATGAAGGGGATGAGTCTGCGTAGGAGGCGGAGGAGATGGTGGGATCCGCTCACCACTGATCCTATTTGAGCATCCATTGTCATTCCTGAGTCAAAGATGACTCCGAGACTCTTGGCTTTGAGGCTTGGAGTGATGGTCTGTCCGAGGATGGTGGGGGGTGTCCACGGGGTCTTCATTTTGGAATTTTTGTTGGCATGTAGGAGAAGAAGTTCTGTTTTTGAACCGTTAAGTTTGAGGGAGCTGATGGTCATCCAATCATCAATTGAACTGAGGCATTCTTCTAATTGTTGATGATGTTTTTTTTGTCCGGTGATGCGAAAGTAGAGTTGGGTGTCATCGGCATATGAGTGGAAACAGAGGTCCGTTTTCCTGATGATATTGAGAAGTGGGCGGATGTAGATGTTGAATAGCACTGGTGACAGGGGTGAGCCCTGGGGAACTCTGCAGGAGACTGCCTGGGTTTCTGAGGTGAATGTTCCTAGTTTCAGTGTCTGAGAGCGATTCTCTAGGAAGGATGCAAGCCATTTTAGCGCCAGACCTGTGGCTCCTGCCACTTCTGAGAGGCGGACAAGTGAAGTATTGCGGTTCACTGTATCAAATGCTGCGCTGAGGTCCAACAGTACCAGGAGACTAGATTCTCCGTCATCTGCTGCTTCAAGGGCGTCGTCCCATATTTTGAGGAGTGCTGTTTCTGTGCCATGGCCCGGGCGGAAGCCTGATTGCAGTGGGTCCAGGAGTTGATGTGTGTCCAGGTGGCGTTGTAGTTGCAGTACTATTGCTTTCTCCATAATCTTGGAGATGGTGTTGAGGCTTGTTATCGGTCTGCGGCAGTTGGGGTCTTTAGGGTCAAGATTGGGTTTCTTCAGCAGAGGTTTGACGATGCCTTGCTTGAGGGAGGTTGGTACAGTCCCTTCTTTGAATGATTGATTTATGAGGTGTGTCAGAGTAGGTGCCAGAACATTCTTTAAGGAGTTTTGTGGGGATGATGTCGGCTGAAAAAGCCCCCCTCGGCTTATACTCTAGTCAGGCAGAAGGCCCGGCTGTCTGGCTGGGATGGGAGAAGGCAGGGGCGTGTGCAGGAGAGCTCCGTGGCTGCGCTGGCTTTTGGAATGTGTGTGCGTTTTTATTGAGCTGACATCGGGCTCTTTGCTGCCCCCTCTGGTAAATTCCTGCATGTGCACCCTTCGTGTGTCCTGCACAAAAGCTGGGAGTGGGACAAGGAACACCACCTAACAAGTAAGGGCTGTTCGACAAGTAAGGGGGGGGAGGTTGTGTGTGTGTGTCTGTGTATATGTGTCTGTATACGTGTGTGTGCCTGTGTACATTTGTGTGTGTGTGTCTGTGTACATATGTTTGCCTGTGTAATATAATATGTAGCTGCTGCATTTCCAACCCTAGGCTTATACTCGAGTCAATAAGTTTTCCCAGTTTTTTTTTGTGGTAAAATTAGGTGCCTTGGCTTATATTCGGGTTGGCTAATCCTCGAGGATATATGGTAAGTGTTTTTTTTTTTTTTTTTTTTTTTTTACAAACTTTTTATGCATGACTAATGATTCCCAGAATACTATGGATTTTCTTAACAGCACAGCAGTACCAGCTTGCTTTGCAGCTCCTTTTGTTTGAAACTGAGCCATCAGATAAGGGATGAATCACTGGTCTAATGACACTATGATACATAAAGAATGAAAATATGTACAAAACTACTAAACATTCCCTGACAGCATCAACTGTTGAACCTTACTATTCTAACAGTAAAGAACCCGTTACGCAGTTTAAGATTTAACTGCTTCTCGTCCAACTTAATTGTGTGGCCGTGTCTCTTCTTTAGAGTCCTAAGATGAAATAGTTTTCTTCAAATAATATAGTCCCCATTTAAGGATTTGTATATCATGATCATATCTTCTCTTTCCAGGGAAAATACGTTTTTTTTTTAACAGGTTTTTTATTGAACAAGACAGTACAAACATATCAGGTGTCATACATAGGATCCGATAATAGATAATCATTTACATGCCTTCAGTAGTACATGCAGAAGGGTTTCATATCTTCCTCAAAGTGATGTTTAGAATAAATAAAATTCAAGTTACAAGTTTATATTATTAGCAGGTGAGTTATACATTTGGGGGTGTTCGTATAAGAACTATAAATAAGCAAAAGCGAGAGAGCCTAATTGGTTCAGTGGGGGCCGATCCCCAGCCAAAACGGGGGGGGGCAGAACAGACCCTACCCTAAACCAATAGTAAGCATGATGCAACCCTAACCTCTAAAAGGAGGTACTGGCCCAACCCCTCCCCACTGTCTAGAGTAAAATCTTAACGAGAGCCTCCATGTGAGTCATCCCTCCACATCAGGACTCAACCGCATGCGTCAACACAATTTGACCAATTTTTTAATTGTATTTCTGTGGGCAATTTCTACTCTCATAGGTGAGGCGGTATAGTGGTAGTACATTATTGATCGATTTCTGCAACATCTCCTTGGATGGGGGGTCCTTTTGCTTCCATCTAAGGAGTATTTCTCTTCTAGCATAAAATAAAGAGTAGGTTAGGCACAGTTTAACATATCGGTCTCCTTCTATATCTGCCAAATTACTCAATAGCAGGGTTAGGGGATCAAGCGGTATTATAACTCCACATATTGTTCCCAGGGTGTCTGCCACCGAGCTCCAGAACAGGCGCAATTTGGGACAGGACCAGACTACATGGAAAAAGGTGCCTGCATCTACATCACATCTATTACAAGTCCAGGATAAATATTCCCTAGCCGTTGTGGCGTATAGTAGGCTCTGTGTATAAATTTTAATTGAATAAACCTGTCCTTAGCCGCAATCATAGATGGAATGAATGTAGTTAGGCATTCTTCGCATTCTTCTTCCCCTAAAGAGGGGATGTCAGCCTGCCACTTGGCCATGGACCTATTAGTTTTAACATCGTGTGCTGCGGACAGGTGGAGGTACAGGGATGAGAGAGGTTTTTCCAATATCCCCGAAATCAAGAGACGCTCAATCGGATCGGGTTCAAGTGTCACCTGGTAGGGAAACTGAGCTCTAAGAGCCTGGTGTAGCTGCCAGTACCTAAATAGGAAAGTTCTCGGCAGGTTATGGGCTAGTTGCAACTCTCGAAACGAGATTATGTCATCCTTAGGCATAACCTGCCTTAGTTTAACAATACCCCTCTTGGCCCAACTCGCCGGGTATGGGATAGAGAATAGGTGAGGGAGCATGGGATTAGTCCAAAGTGGGGTGTGTGGGGAGATACATGAAGTTTTCAGGAGGGCAGCTCTGGAGGATTTCCACACCTGGATTGTAGCTTTCATAGGGCCTGTCACTGCAGGGCTAACTTTCACCCCTCTATATGGTAGGTTAGATAGGGCTGAGTATGATCCTAAGAGGGCTGCCTCCAGAGTGACTGCTGGATTCTGATGTGGTTGCGAAAACCATAACCTCACCGTCACTAGGACAGCTGCCCAATAATATATAAAAAAATTGGGCAGTGCCAAACCACCGCTAGATAATGGGAGGTAGAGTATGTTTTTTGCTACTCTTGGGGGTTTCCCTGCTCAGATAAAGGAGATCACTATACTTTCTAACCGGTGGAAGAAGGATCTGGGAATAGAGATTGGAGTGTGTCTAAAATAATATAAGAGTTTCGGTAAGTATATCATTTTTAAAAGGTTTCCTCTTCCTACCGGGGTCAAAGGGAGAGATTTCCAAGTGGAGCACTTCTGTTGGAGCTGGGAGAGCAGTGGGTTTATATTTTTGTCTAGATAACCTGAAAGATCATTCCCTATTCTCACCCCCAGGTAGGTGAATTCATACGTCCATTGCAGGGATTCCTCTGTCTATTAGGGGCATTGATTGACTAAGGGGAAAAAGGATTGATTTGTTCCAATTAATTTTGATGCCAGAAAACTGTCCAAATTTGTCAAACACTGCTAGGGCTGCTTTTAGGGAGGCAGAAGCATCTGCCAAATACAGGAGTCAGTCGTCAGCATACAGGAAGACCCAGACCTCTACCAGAGGACCCACCCGCAGCCCCCTGACCGACTTGTCTGCTCTAAGAAGGATGGCTAGAGGTTCTAGAGCTAAGGCGAATAGTGCCGGGGAGAGTGGGCATCCTTGCCTCGTACCTCTCCCCAGTGTGAACGCCCCAGAGAGGACCCGTTAGTGCGGACTCGGGCTCTGGGTTGGGTATATAGCAGCCAGAGCCAGGCCAGAAATCTGGGCCGAACCCAAACTTGCCAAGGACCGCCCAGAGGTAGCCCCACTCGACCGAGTCAAAAGCCTTCTCAGCGTTGAGTGAGGCCACCACCCCTGGTCTATCAGATGAGGCAATTGCTATATGTGTGTGTAGTCAACGGATATTTATGTCTGTTCCCCTCCCGGGCATGAATCCCGTCATGTCAGGGTGTATCAGGGCCGTGATGACTGTGTTTAATCTGTTTGCCAGAATTTTGGAGAGAATTTTTGTGTCAAAATTAAGGAGAAAAATAGGGCGGTAGGAGGAACAGAGAGTCGGGTCTTTCCCTGGCTTGGGGATGACGACTATCACCGCATCGTGCATGGAGTCGGGAAGGTGGCCCGTCTAGGGGCCAGTTTTTCTGCAAACATTTTATAAAATTCCACCGGGAAACCGTCCGGTCCCGGTGTCTTACCTGTTTGCATCATTTTTAGTGCCTTCTGGATTTCTTCAATTTTAATGGGGGCATCTAGTTTATTGGCATAGGTTGGGGTGAAAGTCGGAATATCAATGTCCTCAAGGTAGGCTATCAGCTCCACAGGTTCAAAAGTCACCCGAGATCTATACAATGTTTGGTAAAAGGAGGCAAATTCGCGGTTGATTTCACCTGGAGTGGAAAGAAGTGAATCATCCGCAGCCCGGATTTGTCCTATAGTCATACCTATGGACTGTTCCTTGGAGAGCCAGGCCAACAGGTGACCGGTCCTTTCCCCCTGTTCAAATATCCTCTGTGTTTGGTGTAAGAGTCTCTTCTGCATCAGAGTGGTCCTCAACAGAAGGGTCTCACGTAAAAGGGATTGCAATCGGGCATAGGACTGTGGGTCTGGTGACCTAACATATAAAGCCTCCTGTCTCACCGCCTCTAGATTTGTAAGCTCCTTTCTACGTTCCCGACGGACCTTTGTTATTATGTTCTGGTACTGTCCCCTGGAATACGCCTTAAAGGCATCCCATACCGAGGAGGCCGAGGCCGAATAAGTATTTATCCTCCAGTATGACTCCAATTCCTCCCTGTATTTCGGCTCCACCTCCGTATCCGAGACCCAGTATCTGGACGATATCCAGAGTTTATCTGATGAGGCCATCGACACATCTAGCTCTAGTAGGATCGGAGCGTGGTCCGAAATACCACGGGGGAGGATTTTCATATCAGGAACCTTAGGGAGAACATGTCCTTCTGCATAGACTAAATCAATGCGGAAAAAGGTCCTGTGAGAGGCAGAGTGGCATGTATACACTCTAGCTTGGGGGAATTTCCATCTCCTTAGGTCATAGAGGCCGTAGGTGTCAGCCCAATCTGCAAGTCCCCTGCAGGGGACGTACCAGAAGGAAGTAACCTATCAATTTCTGCATCCGGAACCAGGTTAAAGTCTCGTATAATTACATTGTCAGTGGAAAACTCAGCAATTTTGGCCGTTATGTGGTTCAAAACCTGAAGAGAGGCTGGGGGTGGGAGATATAGACCCACTATTACTCACAGCATATCATAGATTAATGCATGGATCACCACATACCTGCCCCCCGGATCCAAAGCCAGATCGAGGAGTCTGAAAGGGAGTGTTTTGAGGATTAAAATACTTACCCCTCTAGAAAAAGTAGAATGAATTGAGTGGTAGTGGTATCCCACCCACATTTTTTTAAGATTCAAGGTCTTCCTTCCAACTAAATGGGTCTTCTGGAACACACATATATGAGGGTGATACGTCTTAACAAATTGAAATACCAGGGAGTGTTTAATAGGGGAGTTAAGGCCCCTTGTGTTCCAGGATATTATCTTAAAGGAAGACATCTATAATTTCTATAGATAATATGGGAGGATAAATATGGATCAGACTTCCCTCAACCGGGTGTCTGGACCCACAGAAGCACAGAGGAGATAATGACAACCATATAGTAATAATCAGAACAACCACCATCAGTACTGTCTTGTACCAGAAAAATGATAAAAACAATAATAACTTAGGGCCTGCAACAGCAGTCCAAAATAACCAACTGAACCCACCCCCACCCCGCCCATCCCCCAGTTCAGTGGGTGGGCTTCCCTCCCCAAGAAAAAGTGGGCTATCCAGCCCATCATGAGGGCAATGTGCAAGAGGTATTCAGCCTCCCAACAATGTATTCATTATACAGTCCGGCAAGGTTATTTGTGTAGATCTTCTGGGTCCCCGGGGGCACATACTTCAAACATGGGGGAACTTAATAGAAACATCTACCCCTGTTACTAATAAAGATTATTGGCATCTTATGTATAGAGAATGGGATGATTGGCGCTACCCTATATGGTGCTAAGTGGTTTGTCAAGAAGCAGTATGAAATTATTCTACTAAACTCCTTACACCAGATCAAAAGTGAACATGCTCCCACATGGCAGTATGATAAGTGAATAGTAGGAAAATATATCAGTTCTTAGATAAGCAATATGTAGAAAGCATATATATCTCCAATCTAAAAAGTGAGTCCGTGTTAGGAAATTAAATACATGCTAGCTCCGATTGATTGTGATTCAACCAAATACTATAAAATAAAAATAAATTATAAGTATAGATATAAGAACTGTATAACACAAAAGTGCAGAGGTGTCCAGGTGTATCCACACCTTACCATACAAACGCTAAGCGTGTGAACATACACCACTTAATACAGTGCAATAATATCCACAAGTAAGCATAAATGTATTAAGTGTCCAATTTGATAGCCCGAAGCCTAATCAAAATCAAAAATGCATATAGATGTGAAAAAAACAAAAAATATAAAAATATAATATAAGTAGTCCCAAAATGTTCAATATTCCATAAATAAAGTGACTTCCGTGCACGGCAGGTAGTGCAACTGTAGTGATCCCCCAGTGGGGTATGTTCACACGCTTAGCGTTTGTATGGTAAGGTGTGGATACCCCTGGACACCTTTGCACTTTTGTGTTATACAGTTCTTATATCTATACTTATAATTTATATTTATTTTATGGTATTTGGTTGAATCACAATCAATCGGAGCTAGCATGTATTTAATTTCCTAATACATACTCACTTTTTAGATTGGAGATATATACGCTTTCTACATATTGCTTATCTAAGAACTGATATATTTTTCTACTATTCACTTATCATACTCCCATGTGGGAGCACGTTCACTTTTGATCTGGTGTAAGGAGTTTAGTAGAATAATTTTATACTGCTTCTTGACAAACCACTTAGCACCATATAGGGTAGCGCCAATCACCCCATTCTCTATACATACCTCTGTAAGTTCCTTCGGGAACCCAAAAAGGGTGGGCAGCAACCCACACTATCCTAAGCGCGGAATCTATTTTAAATTTACTGGCATCTTATGATTATGAACCCTGACCCTACTGCAAACATTGCCCCTCCAAATTTGTACAGGATGGGAGAAGTTCATGTCCTTAAAGAGGATGTCCCGTGCAGACATTCCCAGTGCACCAGGATATTTCCAGACTGGGGCATTCCAGGATAGCTATAAGTGGAGTCAGATAGGATTGCACAATCAGGACCAGTACCTTCTATTGTATTATCACATCCTCCGAGGAGATTAATCTCTGCAAAAATAACTATCATGAGTAGGCTCAGCCAACCAGTTCCTCATCTGTGCGTAAAACAGGGGTGGGGGGACACATAACCTGTATAAATAGGACAGCCTCACGGTCCAGTCAACGGGCTGCAGCGGTTCATCAACCCCCCTGGCCCAGGAGACTCTGGAATCTCCCTAGACAGTTAAGGTCAGCATATGTCTGAGTTGTGCAGTCCATTGAATGGCACGCTGAGCAGTCACTTTCCGCAGGTGCAAGGTAGGACAAGGAGTCAGAAAACTAACACTCCACAACCTACCGCTCCATGGCCTCTCCGGGGAAGGAAGGGAACAGTCTCCGCGCCATTTTGAGGTCTCTCGCTCGTGGGGTTTCCCGTGCAAGCATTCACTAGGAGAAAAAGAAGCCTTATGGGGGCGTTCGCTGCAGAAAGGAGCAAGTCACTCACAACTCCACTGTAATGCAGCAAGGTGTCCCCTACGATTAGAGGGGGTATTATCTTAGTCCAGGAGTACAAACAGAGGGCTCAAACAGTGGGCCAAGGTGCAAAGATTACAGCATACTGGGTAGAAATTAATTAGGGAGCGACTCAGCCCAGGCCTCGGCGTCTCTTGGTGAGGTGAAAAACTGGACTCTTTCCCCGTCCTGGACCCGCAGCCTAGCTGGGAAAAGCATGCTGTATTTTAGCCCTTTCTGGTGTAGCATTCCGCTGACATGGTCAAATGCCTTCCTTTGGCGCTGGGTCTCCACGGTGTAGTCCGGGAATATAAGGAGTTTCATGTTCTCAAATTTAAGTTCTCCTTGCAGACAGGCTGCCCACAGCACTGTGTCTCGGTCTCGGTAGTGCAATAGCTTGAATATGAAAGTGCGCGGTGAGGCTCCCTGCGGGCCTCTGGTTGCTGGTATACGATGGGCTCTCTCAATAGAGAAGTGCGGGGAGAATTTAGCTCTGGGCAGTAAGGCTGGTAATAGGCCTTCCATGAAGCCTACCGGGTCATCTCCCTCCGCTCCCTCCGGGTGGCCAAGGACCCGCAGGTTATTACGCCTATTGCGGTTCTCGGCATCCTCGGCTCTGGTTTCCAGATTTTTCACTTTTAACTGCAAGGCCCGGATGTCTGTGTGGTGGTCTCTCAGGGTGTCCTCCGCGTCCGAGACCCATCGTTCTACCTCTGTCATCCGGTCACAGAACTTGTCCATGTCTCTACTGATAAGAGCCGTTTCGGTTTGTACATGCTCAATCTTGGCTGTCAGCGTGGCTTGGCAAGTAGATATCGCCAGCATCAGGGCCTCGAATGCCGATGAGCCGGTTTGTATGGCTCCGTCAGGCAGTGGGTCCGTCTGGGTCTCCATGTGGAGAGCCTTGTGGGGAGTAGGCTGCGGCGTAATACGGGTACTCACCAGGGTTGCAGCGTTCGATTTGTGCCCAAATTTTCTGCCCCCGGGTATCGCCCGATCCTCCCGCAGAATCTCAGCTGAAGAGTGGATTTGGGACGGGTTTCATAGACCAGGATTTTAGCAGGATGTGAAGCTAGAGACCGGAGCTCAGTTAACAAGCGTCTGTTCCCTGCGCCATCTTGGACACACCCCCAGGGAAAATAAGTTTAATGTTTTTAGCCATTCCTCATTCCTCAACTGTGGTCCTCCAGCCCCTTATTAACTTTGTTGCTCTTCTCTGGACTCTCTTCAGTTCAAGGACATTCTTGCTCATGATAGGTGACCAAAACTGGACCACATACTCACGATGTGGCTGAACCATATTATTGTAAAGTGGTAGAATTATAGTCTTATCTCTTGAGCAAATACCATTTTTAATGCATGATAATAGTCTGCTAGCTTTGCTTGCTGCAGCTTCTCATTGCATGCTATTGCTGAGCCTGTCATCTACTAGAACCCCCAAACCTTTTTCGATCCTCTATTCCCCCAGAGCTTTCCCCCCTAGCGAGTAACTTGCATTCATATTTTTAGTCCCCGTGTACATTTCTTTACATTTTTCTGCATTGAACCTCATCTGCCATTTAGCTGCCCACTCCTCTAGTTTAACTAGGTCCTCTTGTAAAGTTGCTATAGCCTGACATGATGTTATTGCCCTACTTGTATCAGCAAACGCTGTATCATCAGCAAACTCTGAGATTCAACTATTTATACCAATCTCTATATCATTTATGAACACATTTAACAGATTTGGTCCCAGGACAGAGCCCTGGTGTACACCACTCACTACTCTGTGGACAGGCTCTTGCAACTAATTTTCTTTCCATGCACATACAATATCATTGATGCAGAAAGAACTTAATTTGTAAATTAAGCATTTGTAGGGTACTGTATGAAATGCCTTTTAGATTAAACATTTACTTTTTTAGAGAATTATGGATACATGCATATGTACAGTATATTGTAGTTACATTAATGAAAGAAACTGTAAAGTCTACTAATAAATTCAATTTTTCATCAGAAATGCTTTTGAAAATAGCTGAGACATCCACAACTGGAAACTTCAGCTACAAACACTCATTCTGTCTCTGTTCATGAATCATATTGAATGTACTTGGTGAAAAGTGGGATACTTGATGCTGTGTTTATTTTGGTACTCTGCAGCTTTGCAATGAGTAGTTTACAGTTACTGCGTAGCAGCAAACAAACAAGGTCTCAGTGAGGATTAAAATATACAAATGTTTAGATAAGCAATGTGCAAATTAGGATCTTATAACTAGAGAGGTGCAGGATTATAATAAGTAATAAGAACACGCTATGGAATGCATATTGACATTTTTCTGTGGTGGGGTCATGAAGTTACATCATTAGCTTAATTTCCTACATAATTATGAGTCCTTCATAATTATGAGATGTGTCTTTAGTTACTCTGCTGTCATAATGAGAGGCTTTATAGCTCCCAAATGTCCGTCATTTAGTCCTCTTGCCAGCGCTGTATCCTGGCCTAGGCCGACAAGGCCTAGGGCAGCACTTTGCAGGGGGGCAGCACGGAAAGAGTCCCCACCGGCTTGTGCTACACTGTTGGTGTAGTGCCAGTCTAATGAGGAGGAATGGGCTGAGAGGCAAATTAGTCTAGCGCCCCCATAAAGCAGCCACACTGCTTCCGGTATGTGGGCGGCGGGCATTCTGCAACTGTTTTGACTGTCCTATCATCATGGACCACAAACCTTCCACACTGTGCTTTGTTTTCTGCTGCACCATTGGCATGGTTCTATCTTCTTAGTCCTCTCCATAAAATTATCAGAATTTTGTGCTTAAAGTAGAACTATAGGCAACACTTTTTTTTTCATTTGGATAGAGTAAGGGAGGGTTATAGCCTATGTCCCATTGCAGAGATTTCCCTTCACTTCCTGCCCCATAGCCAAACAGAAAGTGAGAGAAAATCTATGCAAATTAAGGCAATCCATCCCCCCCCCCCCCCCGCTCTCAGAACTAGTGTTTCAAATTTCAGAGCAGGTCTTAAAAAGCAAGGGTTGTGGCCTTGACAGGAAGGGGTGGGTCATATTTTAATTAGGGGGTACACAAGTTTAGAGTCAGGCCTAGGGCAGCACAAAACCTAAATACACTACTGCGTCTTGCACGCTGCAGCGTTTTTTACTGATTTAAAATGCAGCCCATTGCTTACAATATGCCTGTACAGGCACGTAAACAAGCGCTGTGTATTTTTTTTTTTGGGGTAAATTCTTTTATTGAGTGTTTTTTATGAAGTATAAAATATAAGACACTGGTGGCCCCACAAAAACAGTGCCATTAAACAGTTAGGCCACGCAGGGCCGAACAGTAAAATACAATTGTTAACAATGATACCTAGACCACTGACTTCTTAGTTAGTGACCTACTAGCACTACCCTAAACACGTGCCCGAAACTCATCCCCCCCCCCCCCCACTCCCAATGATTTAGGAGGCTTAAATACAACTATAAAAGAGTGCCAAAGTACGCCCAAAATAACAGTTTTATTTCCTGAAAGAGTGTTTAGAATGCTAAAAGGAGGGTAGGCGAGGCCTTATGAGTGCCCTACCATAGGGGGGCTAACCTAATGAGGCCGCACTCAGGGGTGGCCCTTAAAGATTAGAACAATCCCAGACAATAACCCCATGGTACATTACTCTTTGAGCTCTGTGTATTCTTGAGTAAAAAAAAGAAAAATCTGTGTTCCCGGTCAGTATTTTGGATTGTTTCGCACAAATACGCGTGACTATGCACATATGAGCATAATTATTTTGAACATTTATAGATTTTATCTATGGAAAGTATTATACGTGCAAATGCGCACAACACAAAATGACAAAAAGACACTGAAATTATGTCCAGAAATGCTGATGCTCAAGCATCAGTACCGTGTGCAAGAGGCCTTAGAGCAGTAATGGTGAGCCTTGGCACCCCAGATGTTTTGGAGCTACATTTCCCATCATGCTCAACTACACTGCAGAGTGCTTGAGATTCATGGGAAATGTAGTTCCAAAACATTTAGTGTGCCAAGGTTCGGGGACTGTTCGGGGACTGTTCGGGGACTGTTCCTCGATGGTAACCAAATCCCACTGTTTTGGTGTGATGTAGAGACCTGTATAAAAATGTATCACATTTACTACTTTAAAAATCCAATAAAAGGGTCTCATGAACATGGTCATATTGTTTTTATGTAGGATCTGTTTGCTAAAAGAACCTGTGTATAAGTTGTCACTGTACGCATGTACCATTTGTCCTAACATTTACATGTGTACAGCATACATGGACCTTATAGCCCACTGTCACTGCTCAGGACAGACACGTAACTATTAGCAATGTGCAGGCAATGGCATGTGGCGCCACTGATTACACAATGAGGTCTACATCTCCTGAATGATTGTTTCCTGCAGTGGCGAAGCATAAATAGGATAATGGTGGATGGGAGTCTGTACTGCTGTGTGGACAGCGGGTTGTGGGAAGGATTGAAAGTGAAAGGGAGTGTGATGGGTGGTACTGAATTATGCTGATTGACAGCGGGAGTGTGATTCCGTGACACGTTCTCCAATTGAGAATCTGTGGCAAGACTTGAAAATTGCTGTTCACAGAGGCTCTCCATCCAATCTGACAGAGCTTGAGCTATTTTGCAAAGAAGAATGGGCAAAAATGTTACTCTCTAGATGTGCAAAGCTGATAGTGACATACCCAAAAAGACTTGCAGCTGTAATTGCAGTGAAAGGTAGTTCTACAAGGTATTGACTCGGGGGGGCTGAATACGAATGCACACCACACTTTTCACATGTTTATTTGTAAAACATTTTATAAAACATTTATCATCTTCCTACCACTTCACAATTATGTGCCACTTTGTGTTGGTCTATCACATAAAATCCCAATAAAATAAATTTATGTTTTTGGTTGTAACATGACAAAATGTGGAAAAGTTCAAGGTGTATGAATATTTTTTCAAGGCACTGTATATGTGGGATGGGAATGTTCTACTTTATTTATTGATACTAAAAGGGTACAGCAAATCTGTCATTGGAAATCCAAATGAAAATTACAGCAACCATTACAATAGTACAAAACTGTGCTCACTACAAATTTCATACACTACATAGGGCAGAGAGTCACATGTGTATTATAGTTTTGATCCTGCAAGTAAATCTGTGTTTTGATCCCGCAAATAAATCTGTTTCACCTTCCTTCAGCAGGGTGATAATGCTTTTAATTCTTCAGTAAAAATCATTGCAGTGTTGTCAGCCCATAGACAGGATCATCTTAAAGGGGCAAGTAGTTTTAGCTGAAGTGGAACTTAACTGTATCTAGCACCAAAAACTGAAAACACTAGTTAATTCCTTTTTAATATTCACAGCAAACTCACCTACCCTTCCATGTCGCCATGCTTTATTTTGTTGAGAAATCACTTTGAAAAATAATCCCCTAACATTTCTAGCTGCAGCCATCTTGAGTAAGGGCAGATGATTCATCCTCCTGATGAAAGTAAAAAATGCCATGAAGACTAATGGGATGTACAATATCATCAGTTTTGCCTAGGCTAGAAACCAAGAAGCAGTATAAGGATTAAAAACAGTTAATGTTGATTAACAGTTTAGTCCTGCTTTAAGTATGTGACAAATTAAAATTTAAAGTGGTGGTAAAGCCTACACATTTTTTTGCCTTATTGCATTCCTTGCATTATGATGTAGGTGTCAGCATCCCCCTAGTACTTACCTGAGCCCTCATAGATCCAGCGCAGTGCACTTCTGCATCACTTCTCTCCCCTCACTTCTGGGTCTCGCTGGCTTTGCTGGGGCACTGGGAGCCATTGGCTCCCAGTGCTGTCAATCAAAGCCAGAGATAAGGGACCGGGGGGCAGGGCTGACTCCTGCTGTCTGTGTCAATGGACGCAGCAGCGGGGCTCAGGTGCATGTACACCCTGGACAGAGGAAGTTTGCAGGTAAGTATAGAAATGTTTGTTGTTTTTTTATTTTTTTATTACCTTTACAATCATTTTAACTCCAGCTAATACAGTTTCAGCAACTTTTTTTTTTCTTTTAGAAAAGAATATTAAAACAATATCAGTAAAAGCTGACTGTTGTAAGCAGTTCCGGGGGTGTTCTACCATATTACAGGCATCACTAAGTGGTGGACCACAATCCAGACCTGGACTGAGTCACTAACCCATCTGGACCACTGTGGTCGTACCACTTAGGAGACTGTTCTTTCCCCCAGCCTCCACCGCTGTCTTTCTCACAGCAGAGCGGGAGGCAAAATAATTCTGGACAGAGGGCGGGAGGCTCAGCAGCACTATTAACTTTTCAAGTTATCAAGCAGGTGATTGGTTGCTATGACCTCCTGCATCCTAGTAACCAATCAACAGCTGGTTAATATGAAGAGTTAACTCTCTCACTTTGTCCAATGCTACTGTGCCTCCCCTCTGCTGTCCTGTGTACCCATGTAAGGTAGGTAAACGAAGGAGGCTAGGACACAGCTGTGTAGGATGGGCGGTGGGGAGTTGTGAAGGGGGGCAGAGGACACTGCTGTGGGGAGATGATGTGCAGGGGTGCAGAGGACACTGCTGTGGGGAGATGATGTGCAGGGGTGCAGAGGACACTGCTGTGGGGAGATGATGTGCAGGGGTGCAGAGGACACTGCTGTGGGGAGATGATGTGAAGGGGTGCAGAGGACACTGCTGTGGGGAGATGATGTGAAGGGGGACAGAGGACACTGCTGTGGGCAGATGATGTGAAGGGGTGCAGAGGACACTGCTGTGGGGAGATGATGTGAAGGGGTGCAGAGGACACTGCTGTGGGGAGATGATGTGAAGGGGACAGAGGACACTGCTATGGGCAGATGATGTGAAGGGGTGCAGAGGACACTGCTGTGGGGAGATGATGTGAAGGGGACAGAGGACACTGCTGTGGGCAGATGATGTGAAGGGGTGCAGAGGACACTGCTGTGGGGAGATGATGTGAAGGGGTGCAGAGGACACTGCTGTGGGGAGATGATGTGAAGGGGGGCAGAAGACAGCACTGTGGGGAGATGATGTAAACCCCTAATTTACAAATTGAAGTCTGTTGGTCTCAATTATAGTGTATGTATCTGGATAGGAAACTGATTTCAGGGGAGTGTCCAATGGGAGGTGATAGATAGGGTGCCCCGTGGCTCTGTCCTGGGACCAATTCTGTTTAACTTGTTCATAAATGATAAAGAGGTTGGTATAAATAGTATAATTGTGGTATTTGCTGATGGTACAAAACTAAGCAGGGCAATAACTTCACAACCTGATACTGAAAGTTTACAAGAAGACATCAACCAAATGGAGGGGTTGGCAATTGCAAAGCAATTTAGGTTTAATATTGATGTAAAGTAATGAACTTGGGGGCTAAAAATATGAATGCAAACTACACACCAGGGGGAGAACCCCTGTGAGAAGTAAGGATAGAAAAGGATCTGGGGGTCCTAGTTGATGACAGACTCTGCAATAGCATGTAATGCCAAGCTGTAGCAAGCCAGGCCAGCAGGTTATTAACATGCATTAAAAATAAGATTTACTCATGAGACAAATCTATATCTCTTACACTTAACAAAACTTTGGTACGGCCACATCTTGAGTATCAGTTCTGGTCATCATTTCTCAGGAAGGATGTGCTGAAATTGGAGAGAGTTCAGAGAAGGGCAACACAACTAATACGGGGGGCTGAAGGACCTCAGTTATGAGGAAAGGCTACACACAATAAACTTTTTTGCCCTGGAGAATAGATGATTAAGAGAAATATGATCGCAATATATAAATATCTAAATAGTGATTCTAGCATAGGGAGAAAACTGTTCAGTCCCAGGTCACTCAAGAGGACACGCGGTCACTCAATGGAGTTGGACAACAAGCGGTTTATTGCACCAAAAAACTATATATGCATCTGGCATCATCGATGGCTAATACAAAAACACTTAGCCATTAAAGGCGTCAGATCCATATTTTGTTATTTGGGTGCAATAGTACTTTTTTGGAGACACCTGCCTAGGAATTGTAGGTATTGACTCCCAGGTCAGTACTGGAGTTTTTTTTAATGTTAAAGGGGTTCTTTACTATTAGGATGGTAAAGATGTGGAACTCCCTTCCACAATCGGTGATGTCAGCAAGAAATGTTAACAGTTTCAAAAAACTCTTTTATAGTCATCTCAGCGTTGCCAATATACAGGGATATGGGAAGTGTTGGAGACATAAATGCATACCCACACAGGTTGAACTGGATGGACTAATGTCTTTTTTGAAACTTACCAACTATGTACCTAGATAAGAGGAGGGGGAGCTGTGATGTGAAGGATCTGAGTCATCGCACAAAATTGTGATTCGGACCTCTGCTGAAAGAAATTTTTACTGATCGGACCACTATGAATTTTAATTCAATTCCCCCCCGGGTGCATTACAACCCCTGTCACATTTACTGTTTTTCTGGACAGATTAATGTAAAGGAAAAATATAAAGAAAATTTCCCAATAATGTCTAGAGGGAGAACCAGCAATGAATAGGCAAAATTTAAACATTTAGCAGCTGATTTTTTTAAGCAGCAGTATATATTTGACACATCCACACAATTGCTTAAGAAAACATTGCACCACAGTGATGGGCTTTATAAATGTGCTTAGCACTCTGCCAGCTTTGGAACTCTGAAACTCCTAAATGAATGAAGTTATTTCGAGAAAAAAAAAACTAAATTCAGAAAAAGACCTGTCAAGTTCAAATGACCAGCTCGCCTCCGAATGCTGCATTAGATAGAGAGAACTCCGTAGGGTACTACAGGTTACATACCATGACCTACATTTTATGAATGGGTATGCCATGGTATGCAATAGTACCGCCAAGTACGTGCAGTACTATTACATAGTATTAACACATGTCAAAACTGTGAATTTAGTAAAAAAATATGCTTTAATAATTTTGGGTCCATTGTTTCTTTTAGGTTTATATGTTTTTAAACTGTTGCTTAAAATCTATTTTTATTATTTACAATATATACATTTTATACATGACAAATCACAATACCATGGATTAGCTAAAAAAAGAGTACAGCAGACACTACTTGCTGTGAGGCTTTGTGTGTATGACTGCAACCTCAGATAAGCTATCTGATTAAAGATGAGTCACTGCTGTGATGACCTATAGAGTTCTGTAAATACAGGCTTCTTTCAGCAAAGCTGAAAATGATGCAATGCTTCACCTGTGTAAAGAAGTGTAGAGCTCCAACTGCTGACTCAAAAGGGGAAAGCAAAACATTTCTATGTGAAACCACATTTTTTTTTAACCAAAATAATAATTGGATAATTGAAATGAGCGCAGGCTAGTGATAAAAATATTTTGAGATCTTGTATATGTAAACATAATTTCCTCCAAGATTTTCCCTTCATAATCTAGCAGGAGGCCAAGTGGGTCAAGTATGATCAACCAAATGAGGCTCACACACTGCTATTTCCAAGATTATATAAGAATGCGGATACCTATTAGGTGTTAAAGAACATGATCTTCGTATATAGCTGGCAGGCCTTGTGTGAGTCTTTTTATCACCTTATTATCTTGTATGCCAAGTTACAAGTTGCAAATCCACTGTGAATATTTTACCCAGGGGTCTTCCTCAAGAATGGCATGGCACAGGGTAATTGTTTGAACCATAAAGCAAAGTATCATCTTTTGGTAACACATTTTGAATGTTGAGCTTTAAGAGAATGAAAATGTGTAGCTTTTGTCAAAACATCTTATAGAATTCAGGAACAGCTCATTCTAGCTTCACATTTGAAAGTCCAAGGATGCCTGCAAATAACTTTATCAAGGCAAGCAATGCTTCTGATTCTGAGCATGATTTACAGTAAAACTATAGGCACAACTCTTTTTTTTGGATAGAGTAAGGGAAGGTTATAATCCCTGTCAGATTTTTTTCACCATCTGTGTCCTATTGGGGAAATTTACCTTTATTTCCTGTCCCACAGCCAAACAGGAAGTGAGAGGAAATCCCTGCAAAATAAGGGAATCCTTTGGGGCCCCCCAGGTCACCAGAACTAGGACCATTGAAAGATTTCCTCCCTATTACTTTTCTAGGGACAACCCAAAATTTGGGATTTCCTTTTACTTTCACTTTCAATGTTAACGGTAAACAGGACAAATAGACAATAGGTGAATCTCCCTAAAGGGGGCACAGAGAACAATAAAAAAAACTAATAAGTGTTTTAATCCCATTGCACTCTTTCCAAAACAAAAAAAGCTTTGCCTTTAGTTTTAGTTTAAGCTATATTAGAACACACGACATGGTTGTTGGGTGGCATCCATTTATCCAAACATTTCTCCTTCTATTACAAAGAATCAAATGGTCGATTTAAATAGTGTAAGTGGTGATATAAATCCTAGGTAATAGAGAGCTTTTATTAGTAAATAAATAAATTGTTGATTGATAGGCTGTTGGTGGCAATACAATAGCTTAGAATGCCCCTTATCTACCTCCTTCTGAATCAAGTAACACCTGATAGAAGAAGTCTTTGGACTTGTATCCCTGTTTATGCAAGTGTCTGGAGGAAGAATTGTTCATGTCTACCAAACCATCCAAGGTTTCCCTGTGATTCTTTCAATGCAGTATGGAAAGTCAAAATAGCAATCCGTCTGGCTATTGTGAGCATCAAAAACAGCTTTCTCTACAGACCATAAAGAAAGGTGGTTTGTTGTGTATGCTTTGGATCACTTGCTTTCATCATTTAACCACTGTTTTATTGAAAGCATTGTCAGGAATACTTAGGCTGTATCTCTAGTTATTTCATGTTTCTGAGTTTGTATTTAATCTATAGTAAATCTGTCTTTCATCCCTGCAGAAAGCAAAGAAGACATACGTACATTAGCTGAGAAAGTGTTTGCAACCGAGGTTTTGGGTGATGATACCAAGGATGAACTTAATCTCTTTGATGTTGTGGAACACTGCCCCATTGCACACCATGAAATGAAAGATCACATGGTTCTTCTAGATACCAAGGAGGCTCAAGATAAAAGGTAAAAACATGAAACTATAGTCGATACCAGTGGTTTTCAACATATCATACATTTAATATGTAACGCACCCCCTTAAGGGCCGCAAGTAACTGGGATCCCCACACTGCACAGCCAGGCACACCGAATTTTCACGGACACTTCAGAGCCAGAAAACAGTCCTGTACTTTGTTTTTGTTATTTATTGAGGGATTAGAACTAGGATAGGGATTGGAAAATTATGGGATGCCCACTTGACTTCAAACAAACTTCAGAGACAACTTTTCCTATATACACTCCACTGTTTCCTCCAGCAGTCACTTGCAGAACTCCAGCTGTGTCACCTTATTGCAATTTGGTAGCCAAGGTCCATTACAGGAAGGTACTCGCAGCCCCTATACATGAACATAGGGTGACACAGCTTACACTTCCCCAACACTTCCTCTCTGTGGTCACTGATCCCAGCACCACCTCTTCAGGCACTGCCAACCTGCCTGGCTGCAGCTGCCCCTTTCATTAGCCCTCCTGGTTAACTTCTCCACAGTCCTCCCAGACTGACACTCTTTCCACAGTACTCCCAGTTTGAACACTCACCAGCCCACCCGGTTGACTTCTCAGGAGATCTTTCTGAATGTGCTGACCTGCTCCTGCTGTCCTCCCACTTGCTCTTGTGCCTCCAGGAAGGGTTTCCTCCGTGTGTTGTGGGAAACCCTTCCAGCACCTAAGCCCCAGGCCCGAGGTCACCCTCCTGACTAGGGGGCACCCTCAAGAGCTACCACCAGCCTCCTCAGCACTTCTCCATCTTCCACCTGGCTGCCCCTGCTGGCATGACGCATGCCTATTTATGAGGTCCCTGCCCCCTTCCAGACCCTTTTTGCTGGGGATTGGTTAAGGACCTCATAAATATGCCAAACAGCTTCTCCTAACCTCCTACCACTACATCTGGAAGTTTCTCCAAGGTTTCAGAAAACAGAGGGAGGCACCAGAGATGCTGCTTGCTGAGTCATCTAGCCCCCCCCCCGAGTCACTCAACCCTGATCCAGTTTCAACCCAGGCCTGGCTCTCAGCCAAACCAATTT